>NC_038043.1:33209975-33293110 GCF_002211085.1 Panicum hallii
GGGGCGGTTGTCAGTCTCCTCTTTAACTCTTGGAAGCTTCTCTCACATGACTCGGTCCAGGTGAACTTTTTCTCTTTCTTGAGTAGTTCTGTCATGGGTCGGGCTAACTTGGAGAATCCTTCAATAAATCTCCGGTAATATCCAGCTAAACCGAGAAAGCTCCTGACTTCACTAACATTGGTGGGTTGCTGCCAATTGGAGACTGCATCGACCTTTTCGGGGTCCACTGCTACTCCTTCCGCGGTCAAGATGTGACCCAGAAATGCTACTTTCTCAAGCCAAAATTCACACTTGCTGAACTTGGCGTAGAGCTTGTGCACTCTCAACTTTTCCAGAATCACTCGTAGGTGCTGCTCATGTTCATTGACACTCTTAGAGTATATAAGTATGTCGTCAATGAAAACTACGACAAACTTGTCTAACTCTTCCATAAACACCTTATTCATGAGGTTCATGAAATACGCAGGTGCATTGGTGAGTCCAAAAGACATCACGGTAAACTCATATTGCCCATAGCGGGTGACGAAAGCCGTCTTTGGGATATCACTTTCCTTAATTTTGAGCTGGTGATATCCCGACCTTAGGTCTATCTTGGAGAAATACTTGGCTCCCTTCAACTGGTCAAAGAGGTCATCAATCCTGGGAAGGGGGTATTTGTTCTTGATGGTGACTTCATTTAGTGCGCGGTAATCCACGCACATCCTCATGCTTCCGTCCTTCTTTTTGACAAACAAGACCGGAGCTCCCCATGGTGATGAGCTCGGCCTAATGAACCCACTTTGTTGTAGCTCCTCCAGTTGTTTCTTTAGTTCTGCCAACTCGGAGGCTGCCATTCTATAGGGTCTCTTAGCTATAGGAGAGGTTCCAGGGACAAGGTCAATGACAAATTCTATATCCCTATCTGGTGGCATCCCCGGGAGTTCTTCCGGGAAAACGTCTGAGTATTCATTTATTACTGGAACTTCTTCCAAGAATTTGGCCTCCATGCTAAAAACCATTGGATCCGGTCCACCTCCCCGAGTATGGCAGGTTACTTGCTCTCCTTCTGGGTTGGTTAGGTGTACCACCTTGTCAGCACAGCTTATAAGGCCATTGTGCAGGCTTAACCAATCCATTCCAAGGATCACATCTATGCCTTTGGACTTAAGCACTACTAGGTCTGCTAAGAATTCTACCCCACTTAGGATGATCCTTACCCTAGAACAACCCAGCCGGCACTTTATGTCACCTCCGGGCGTTCGGGTTAATAGGGGTGTCTTAAGTAGCACTGTAGGTATATTGTGTTTCTCCACAAAACTCGAGGATATGAATGAATGTGATTCTCCAGAATCAAACAATATTGTTGCCAAGGCTGAGCTGACTAGGAACTCACCGAGCACTACGCCCTGAGCGTCCTGAGCTTCCTGGGCGTTGATGTGGTTGATGCGGGCTCGTCCGAAGGACTGCTGGGGCGGCCCCATCTGCTGATTGTTGTTGCCGGTATTATTATTGCGGAGGGGTACACGATTGGCTCCTGATAAGGCTGGCCTTGGTCCATTTACTGAGTTGGAGAGGGCCGGTGCTGCCGGCTTGTTATTGGCATATGGGCAGTTTGCAATGAAGTGTCCTGTCTCACGGCAGTTGTAGCATGCTCGGGTATTGCTGCTGGCAGTAACTTGGCTTGTATTACTTTGTGGGGCCTTTATGGTGCTCTGGCTCTTGAACTGTCTTTGCTGGGTGTTGGGAGCTTGAGAGCCAGTGGCTTGTGGCTGGGTCCTATACTGCATAGGGGCTTGAGACTTGGTCACTGAAGGGCCAAAGTGCCTTGGTTTCTGGAAACGGTCCTGCTGACGAGCTTTGGCTTCTAGGAACTTACGCTTATTGTCTCTCTTTTCTTCTGCCATGGCTCTCTCAGTGATGATAGCCATGTTCATCAGTGTGTTGAAGTCTGGGTAGATGCATGGGGAGAGCAGCTTCTTAAGTTCGATATTTAACCCCTTCTGAACATATCCTGCTTCTTTTCATCCTTGTCTACTTCCTCCGGTGCATAGCGGGCTAGTTCTATGAACTGGTATGTGTACTCTTCAACCGACCTGTTGCCTTGCTGCAGTTCACGGAACTCATCTGCCTTGCGTTTCATGGTGGCTGCTGGGATGTGATAGCGACGGAATTCATCCACAAACTCGTTCCAGGTAATAGCAGAGGCATCCTGCGCAGCTGCACAGTAGTTTTCCCACCAAGCTAAGGCAGTTCCGGTGAGCTGGTGAGCAGCTAAACGGACCTTGTCACGGTCTCCATGCTCAAATGGTTCGAGTTTCCTCTTGATAACGCGCAGCCAGTCATCTGCGTCCAAGGGGTTGTAGGAGCCTGCAAAGGTGGTGGCTTGGTCCTTAGAAAGGCCGTCAGTTTGTCATTTGTATTCTGCTCCGGGGCCTTGGGTTGGCGACGACATTGGTCAAGGCTTGCAGTAGAAGGTTCTGGTTGTTCAATACTTGCACCAGGTCAATGGCCGGTGGTGGTGGGGCATGTCGTGCTCCTACTTGGCTTTCTCCTCCCTGCTGGCTTACTTCCTGATCTTCCTGATCTTCCTGGTCGGGGGCTTGTCCTTGCACACCCTGCTGCCCCTCCGCACTGGGAGTGGCATGGGCCTGCCTCTGGAAGGTCCTGATATTACGCCTGGTGGCCGTCTGTGCATTGGGCAAAAACCCTTATGAGACTTTGCCTTGGTAGTAAGGGATGTTTTATTTTTGAAAAGGCAGCCTTCATTTACTACCGGCAATCACACAGGCTAACAAGCAACAAGTGCAAATAGTTTTATTTATTACGCTGGGGTACAACACTTGGGTGGGCACAGCTGGAATACGCACTACACGATCGGGTACAAAAGGCACAACATATGGGTAGGCACGACTCTAAACTCGGGGCCGGGACGGCTTCTCCCTGGGGCACCTCTAGGGCATACTACTCACGGGGTGAGTCGTCTTCTGGGGCGGAGTGCACTTCCAGTGGAATGAGTAGCTCTTCCTCGTCGTCTTCGAGGATCCCATTTTCCTGGGGTTGCTCGACGGCTCCTCCTCCTGTGGCTGCAGCTGTCCCTCCGGTACCTTCGGGTGGATCTTGCGGGGTCCTAAAAAGTCCTCCCCATCCCGTGATGGGTGTTCCGATTAGGACTCGGGTTTCCCCGATTGCCGGGACGGGCGTTCCGCCGTTGGTCCATTCTTGCATGCGCCGATCCTGGATTTGTCTGAGGCTTTCCTGAGCGACGGCTTCGCTACTTATAGCAGCCGCGGTCCTTGCTTCGGCTTGAGCCACCGGATTTGGTGCATCCTCACTGCAAGCTCGGCTTGCTCAGCCCGGTGGGTTTGCTCCCTTAAGATTTGGGCTTGCTCGTCAAAGAGCTTGTCCAGGGAGACGAGGTATGCGACCACATGGTACAAAAGGTCTTCGCGTTGGCGGCGCCGTTCCAGGTTCCTCATGCGGGCCTGCCAGACTTGCGTCCTGATGACCGGAGGAAAGAGCCTCATTGGCGTGGGAATGAGGTGCTCTTCGAAGATCCGCACAGGTAACGGAGAGCTTTCCTGATGGCCAAGGGATAGGCATCCTGATGTGGAATCCCGTGGCAGTCACTCGCCATGGTTCGATGTCGGGGTGCGGGTACTTCTGGCGATGGAGAGAACCACCCTACAGCGACGAGTAACCGAGGTATTCGTACTCCCTGCTGTAGTACCTGGGGGTAATACGGGCCGCTCTAGGGAGTTGATCAAAAGGCGGGGAAAACCAGGTTCCTCATGGCAAATGCCCTGGGTCCACCCATTCTCAGCCATCTGAAAATAAGGACAGGGTAAACAATCTGGCATAGGTGCAAAGAGAGTAGATAATTTTTTATTATTACAACAGGGGTGGTACAGTTTTCATGGATACGTGGTGGGTAAGGTCTCGGAATGCTAATCCTATCATGGAAACTCTTCCTCGATCATGAGGGCGCTTCTTTATTGGGAGGCTTCGATCTTCGGTCTGTGTGCCTTTATCCCAGTGGGTTTCCATGGGTTCTTCTTCTTCTTCTTCCTCTATCCATCCACCTATTCCGTTGGCGGTTCTGTATTCTTGCATCTGGGCTTGGAGGCGGCTAAGGAACACTCGGCGCTGGCGGCCTTGCCCGTTGTTCCTCCAGCTCCTGGGTTAACTTTTCAATCCCGTGGATTAGTTCCCTCAGTTGGGCCGTCTGTTCGCGGTAGAGTGCATCCAAGCCGGTAAGGTAGATGGATAGGTGGGAAACCGTATCTTCCAAATCTTCTTCTTCTCGTCCAAGCCCCCTTATCCGGGCAATCCAAGTGCGTCCCCTTCTCTCAGCGGGTGGGAAAAATCCCATTGGGGTCCGCTGAAGGTGGTGCCTGTAAAGCACACGCAGCCGTCGCAGGGCTTTACGGGCGGCCTTTCGGTAGGTGTCGGGAAAGCGGAAACCAACGGTGGAGATGAACCAAGGGTCCACATCAGGGTAGCGAGTGCTCTTCTCCACAAAAATCATTATGTCGCACCGAAGGGTGCCTCCGGAGATGTATTCACGATAAGCATACTCTGGTGGTTCCATAACCCCAACGCGTTCCAGGCTGAGCAATAATAATTTAGGAAGGCCAGGTTCTGCGTGGCAGACTCCGTTGACCCATCCATTGTCAGCCATCTGGAACAGGGCAAAAACCAGTGGTGAGTGTTTGTGCAGGAAATTTCAAAAACAAGTCCTATGGTCTAAAAGGGGTTTCGCTCTTAGGGTCACGTCATACGGCCAACCTACGGCTCTGATACCACCTGAAGCGTCCCCTCATCCGAGGAGACTTAAATGTGATATCCAAATCAGTCCCAGGAGGCTGATACACATTTATTACATCAGATGGTACATTACCGTACAAACCTCCGAGGAGGCGGGCACTCGATACAGACGATAACTAGTAATAAAATAGCTATGGTAATACACCAAAGCGTGACCCACGCGGGATCCAACTCGGGCTCAGAGTAACACGCTAGCAGAAGCATCTTGCGGAGGGCCAACACCACAGGCAGAGTTGGGCGCGGACACAACCCTTATTCGTCGTTTCCGATCACGTAGTCCGGGTCTTCCTCTGAGAAAACCACATATATATATAGGGTGAGTACAAAGGTACTCAACAAGTCCAACCACACCCGCGGAGGGGGTGATAACAGAGATCATGCAGGTTATATCGAGGGTGGGGTTAGGGTTTATTTGCGATAAAGCAAGATTTTACACATGCAAGGGTTTATTTAGTAAAAGCACTTTCTCAAAACATTTTTATAGTAATCGAATCTTATGTGGTGTTGATCCTGCACGAAGGATCCAAGTTTTAGTGTCATCGGACCCGGCGTCCGCAGTAGCTTACTGCGCAACTGCCGAATACTTTCAGAACAACCTATGTCACAAAACCAATCATCCCGAAACATCTATTGAAGTGACCATGCCGTAACGCGCCCAATACCGTGGACACGGCTATTCGAATAGATTTTTACACTCTGCAGAGGTTGTACACTTTACCCACAAGTAGGGTACCGCGCTACGAACACCTTAGTGTCGCGGCGGATCCTAACAAAGCCATTACCCACCTTAGCTGGATCTAGCTAGCCAACGCGGAAGCTACCACGGGATTAATGACTCATGAAGTCATAACCGGAATATCACTCACACAGATCGTATCCCTTCCCCATGGTCTCCCGTTACTTACCGCTCTCCAGTTTTGGCTAGTAGAACAACTAGTGGGGTTTATGCTAAGCCGTTGCCCACACAACGGTCGAGTGGTTGTACGATAAAAGGGTTAGGCAAGATGACACCCCAGTTCGTCCTTATACCGACTAGACGGACATCTCATGCTCAACCACAAAGGTACAAGCACGCAAGCGGCATTTCGCACCGAAAACGCCGTCCATCCCGCCAGGTTAAGCCTTTCTTTTGTTTCCCCAACATTCCGTTCTGATCTTCTAAAACACCCGTACCCTTATCCTTAGTAAAGCGATTGTAATCATGGCTTACAATATAACGAGAGGAAAAACTAGGTAGCAGGTTTCTCTGTCATGTAGTTTACGCCTAGCCCAGCAAATCCTAGGTCATCGGGGTAGGGTTATAGCAATCAAGGGGTGGCTATCCAACCAGGTCTTGCAATAAAACAATGCACTTTACAAAACAGGCCAATAGGTTGTATTTATAAATCTAGGATAAGAATGCATCAAAGGATGGGATTGGACTTGCCATTCACAAAGCCTTCCGGGAAGTCCTGATCGAGGTACTGTCCTTCTGGCTCGCGGCACTGGTTCTCGGACTCTTGCTCGTAGCACTGCTCGTCGACGGGCTCTCCCTCGGTCACCTCGTGATCTACGGCGCACATAAACAACATTCAATAAAGAAAAGAGGTAACGGTTTTATCTACAAGTCTGAATCGGAAATAACTTAAGAAAAAAATGGTAGAAATAATATTTGCGGGGGATTTCTTGATGGCACGGCCGTCATTATGCTAGAAATGTCGTGGTAAAGTTTCAGGGCAAACGGGGGATTTTTGGCGCATAAAATGATAGGCCGAACGGGGTTTTAGGGAAGGAAATAGGGCCTGAGGACCTATTTGTGATTTCTGTCGGGAAGGGGAGGGCTTCATTGTAATTTCTAGAAATAATCAGGGTACTCTAAAAAGGGTCAGGGACCTATCCGTAATTATCTTGTGCAGTGGAGGGGTTCATTTACTAAATAGGATGAGTAGGGGGGGGGGTTATTTGGGAAAAGGGCTTAAGGGGAGGTGTGGTCCTTTAGGGAAAAGGCAAAAGGGCAGGGGGCTCAAGGCAATTTTGCCTTTCTTCTTCCTCTCGTTACCAGAACAGAGGAGGGGGGGACAGGGGCCGGCGGCGCCACCCAAATCCGGCGGCCCTAGGGCACGGCGGCGGCCGGGGGTAGGGCTACGCGGGGAGGGGAGCGAGGGAAACTCATTCCTCCACTCACCGTGGGCCGGGGTGGCGCGGGGCGGGCTGCCCACGGAGGCCAGGGGCGGCGGGCGGAGGTCTGGGCGGCGGCGGCAGTGCAGGGCCGGGGAGGGGGCTAGGGCTGCGGGGGAGGGTTGTGGTGGCGGCTGGGCGCGGCGGGGTGTATTTATAGGCCGGCGAGGGGGGAGGGAAAGAGGACGGCGCGGTGGAGGCCGGTGGCGGCAGTAATGGAGGTGGGGCGGCGGTGGTACGGGGGAGCAAGGCCGGGGAGGGGCTGGTCGCCGCTGCGCAGGGGTGGACGGTGGCGTGTAGTGGGGAGGGGCGACCTGGGGGCGCACGGTGCAGGAGCAGCGGCCAGCGGTAGGACGACGCGCGGCAGCCGGCTCTGTTCGGTGCCGTGGCCGGCAGGGGCAACGCGAGCGCCGAGACGGCACGGCGGGGTACGGCGCACGCAGGGGAGGGGCCTGGTTAGGCCGGCCCTGTGTCGTCGTCAATGGAGGGAGGGTGGTGACCGGCGCCGAGCTCTGCTCGGAGCTGTGCTGCGTGCAGGGGAGCGAAGGAAGCAGGAACAGAGAAAGGAGAAAGGGGAAAAGAAGAGGAAAAGGGGTAGGGGAAAAGAAAAGGAGGGAGGGGGAGGTCCTGCGTCGGCGGGATTCGCGGCGAGGTCGCGCGCGTGCGACGCGACGCGTGAGGGGAAAGAGCCGTGTCGGCGGAATTCGCGGCGACGGTCGCGAGTGCGGAGTTGAGCATGCGGCACGTCGTGGGGGTCGAGGAAAGAAAAAGGATGGTGGTCAATTCAGGCGGCGAAAGGTCGGGAGATGTGTCGGACGATTAGGGGTTCGGACGGTAAGGGTTTAGGATCGACCCGAGCTTGCCGAGAGAATATTTTCTAGCGAGCGATTCGTGCTGTAATTTAGATTAGGTAGAAACGCGGGCGTCACAGCCGCATCCAAGATGAGTCCGGCTTACACAAGCTCAACTCGAGATGGGAAGGACCGTTCGTTGTCAAGCAGATTACAAGACCGGGTTCTTATCGACTATAATACCCCGAGGGCGAAGACGTCCCAAATTCTTGGAATGTTCAGAACCTTCGCAAGTTTTACCCATAAATACAACATGCAGGGATAGCCATTCTCCGAGCGCCTAGATTTTTTCTTCTTCGGAATTCAATTTGGAGGCTATGTGCCACAGAATTCGGAATATAAATTTTCTGTCAAGATACGGAGGCTATAGCCATGTTCATGTTTTATATGAATCGACTGCTTGCCATGAGCTTTGATGGTCGTTAAATACGGAGGCTACAGCCATGTTCATGTTTTATATGAATCGACTTCTTACCATGAGCATGTCATTCGTTGCGATAATGATCGTGTTTTTTTCTAACAGGTTAGATCCGCTCAATCGGATTCTCTCTAACTTGTTGGATGAGCTCACATGAGGAGCTATATCGACTACTCCCAGTGTCACTGCACTTGGGGTAGTTTTGACTTCTTGCCATGAGCATGACAGTCGTTGGGATGACGATCGCGTTTTTCCTAACAGGTCAGTTCCGTTCGATCGGATTATATCTGACTTGTGGATGGGCTCACATGAGGAGCTATTTCGACTATGCCCAGAGTCATTGCACTCGGGGTAGTTTCAACTTCATGCCATGAGCATGCCAGTAGTTGCGATGATGCTCGCGTTCTTTCCTAACTGGTTAGATCCGCTCGATCGGGTCATATCTAACTTGTTGACGGGTTCCTATGAGGAGCTACTTCGATTACTTCCAGGGTCGTTGCACCCTGGATAGTATCTACTACTTAGCCTATGAACATGGATGATAATCCAGAAGTCACAAGGCAAATCCAAGTGGAGACATCACTGACAGATATATACAAGGAGAAGAGTACTTGTTTTTACAATATCTCAATCCTGTATTACACTTTCCACTATTTTTTCCGCTACAGGTCGGGCTTCTAGGAGATACTCGCTGAATTGCTCTTTGGAGCACTCTGCAGCCACACCCTGTGCGAATACTTCTAGTTGAGCCTCAGGCCAAAAGGATTTTACAAAACTAAGCGCACGGTTGACACACGTGATGGGGCCTTCGGTGAGGAAGCTGAGGACTTTCTGCGGTGCTCCGAGAAGTCGCTCCAGCAGGGATCGCCCATCTGCTTTGTTGCCTTCTTGTGGATCCACCATATCCACAAGCTGTTGGGCGGCCCCCTTAAGGTCCTCCAGCTCCTTATGGCGCTGCTCCAGCTCCTTTTGGCATTGCTCCTTTTCTTCGCCCAGCGTCTTGATCTGCTGAAGGTAGTCGACAAACTGTTGTTCGGTGTCGGTGATCACCTTCTGCAGCCTCTTGACGTCATCTGTACGGCGATACAGCATATTCTTCACATCAGTAAGCAACTCTTCTTTGTATGTTAAGATTTTCCTAAGCTCTGTGGTGAAGACATTTTTCAGCACTCAATTCAAATTGTTAAGAGAAAGTACTCGAGGGAAGAAAGGGCTTGCCTTGGTGCCCCTCTTTCTACTCTTTGAGTTGTTCCTGGAGCTCGGAGTTGGCCTTCTCAAGGTTGCAGAGATCGTTCTTGAGGAGCCACGTTTCTCGCGTCCGCTCCAGCTTCAGCTTGTCGAGCTCTCTCTGAAGATATATGTTTTTATTCTTCTCTTCTGATATGCGTTGATCCTTTGCTCGAAGTTCCTGGAGGCCACTCATGACTGCTTTCAGCTTTTTGGATTTCTGTTGTGAGAGTTTGGCCACATTCTGCATAAGGGGAGAGACTAAGACAAACGACTCGACAAAGTATAATGGCAGAAGAGTAATTTTGCCTTACCACGGTATATTGGTACATCTCCTTGGAGATCTTCTGGAAGTATCGCATGTTGTTGACCGTCAGGAGTGGATCATCCACTAGATCTGTGGTGATGATGTTCTGGTATCCACTCCCGGACACTGGCAGATCTTCAAGGTTTCTTGAGGTACCCGTAGCTTCTTCAATTGGTGGTTGTGGGGTACCTGCAAGTCAAGACGCATTCAGTACATGATGTTTGTGGTCTAAGTAGTTAGCCATGGAATGTCAGACACTTACTTGTGCCATCTGTAGGAGTGGCATCAGTGGCCTCGACTTGTTCTTCACCATCGGCACTGGCTTCGGGTTGCTGGGGCTTGGGGGGTGGTGGGTCGGGTAGTGTCGTGTCCTCCTCGGGGGTTGGTAGCTCGGGGGCTGAAGTAGCCGAGACAGTCTTTGGCTTAAACCCCAAGGCAGTCACAGATCTAATGAAGCAAAATTAGTTGTATCATTAAACAAGTCGACAAGAACAGAATATGCATTAAGATAAAGGATCTGCACTTACAGCGAAGATTTCTTCATGGCAGCTTTCTTTAGTCTCAGAGCCCGTGGTTTTTTAACCACGGTACTCGTTGCTGGTGGCGGGTTCACACCAGCTGATTGCGAGGTGCCCGCCACGGCAGTGGTCACCATCTTTGCTGAGGCAGTCGAAGGGTTCGTCCCAGCTGTTTTTGCGGCGCCACCTGCTGGAACATCATCCTCGGCGAATTCGGTTACGGTCACCTTTTGGCGCTTGGGGTCGGGTAGAGAAGCCGAGGGACTGCAAAACAGACAATGTCAGCATGCAACAACTTCGATATGTGACAAATTTACAAGACAGCAACTTCATACCTGGGGGGTTCGATTACATGCGCTTTATGTTTGTGCACTACCCGACGACCCTGAGGGACCACTGGTAAGGCTTCGGCCAACTCCACGGATGATCCTGGGGTGTTGTTCTTCTTTGCCTTCCCTTCGGTTTCCCTTTCCGCCAGGGGGCTCCCACTTTTGGTTGTTTCGCTACCGGGCAGAGCCTCGGCTGCTTGAGCTTTTTTTGCTTCAGCCGTGGCGCTGGGAAGAAGGTGGTCCGGTTGGGGGATATCGGGTTGTGGTGGATAGCTCCGGTACAACTCCGTGTGTCCCTGCAGAGGATTTTTTATTAGTGGTTGCAGAACAGCAAAACTTATTCCAAAAGTAGTCGAATACTTACCGGTTTTGGAGGATTTTGCGCATAAAACAACTCCGGGATGTAGGGAACTGCGTTCACGTCCAGCAGCACTCGCTTGACCCGGATGAGTGCGGCATCGTCAGTCAGCTCCTCTACGCACATCCAAGATGGATCTTCAGCGTATATGTACTCGAAGCCTAGTGTATGGCACTGTTGGATTGGCTGGATCCGGCGTTTCAAGAAGGAAAACATCACGGACGCACCGGTCACTCCTATTTCCTTATGGGCTGCTATGATGGCTATCAACTCGTTGACTTGATCCATGTCCCCCCTGGAGAGTTCAGTGTTCCACTCTGGCCTCATGACAGGGGGTTTACCGGGTCTTTTAGGAAGCTGGGGGACATGGTTTCCGATGTAGAACCAATGGCTTTTCCATCCAAGAATGTTGGACGGGAATTTGTAGAAAAGGTATCTATCGCCAGCTTGTTGTCTAAGCTGGATGCCGGCGCCCCCTACAATGGACTGATTTTTGGAGGTGGATTGCGGTTTTATCTGGAAAAGATAGAGGAAAAGATCCCAATGGGGCTCAATTCCAAGGAAAGCTTCACGAAAATGGATGAAGATAGCAATGTGGCAGATTGAATTCGGGTTGAGGTGATGGGGCTCAAGCCCGTAGAAATAAAGAAGGCCCCGGAAGAAAGAGCAAGAGGAGAGAGCCAAACCCCATTCAGAAAAATGGTAAAATGAAACAATTTCGTCCATATTTTCTATAGGAAGTTCACGAAAAGAGGGACGCCAGTTGACAAGACTTTTTTCTTGAAGCAAACCTTCGGAAATGAGATTCAGGAGTTCGTTGTTGGAGCACTTACCGTAAGTCCACTCCCCAGATGGTGGCTGCGACTCCTTCCCCTTCCCATCCTTCTTGCTGGATCTCTTGGGTGCCATTTCCAGATCCGTTTGCCACGAGTAGCTCAGGGGCTGCGGAGAAAGGGGCGGAGAGATTTGGCTAGTTTGGGGCTTCTCAAAGGGGATGAAGGCGAAGCGCGGATCTGATTGGGGATTCAGACATTTCTTGGCGGATTGAAGATTGGAAGCACTGATTTTACCCGGAGTTACTGCAGGGTTAAATAACCAGCGGCCAGATACAGATTTATTGTTTCAAAGTTGAAGAGTCGTCTCAGGAAATATTCGGAAGATGAGGGGTCATTTGGTGGATCTTTTTAGATAAATTATTCGATTAATCATTTTTTCAGGGTCAATTGTCCCGAAAAAAGGGGTTTTTGAATTCCAAATCTAACTTTCATCATCTGTATCATCACACCAATTATCTCCGAAGGGATTTTTTCACTGCATGCCACGACTTTTGGATCCTTTTTTCCAAACCTGAGAGATTTGGATTCAAGGCTCGGGGGCTGCGGGATACATGGCATCGACTACTTATTTTTTGAATTTATTCAAAAAGTAAGTAAGGAAGATTCAAGACTAATGTGACCCTCAGCCCGATTCTCCGATTCAACCTAAAGCTCGGGGGCTACTCCATATGGAGTACAATTTTTCATCGCACACCATACCAAAGAAGTAATTCGGGGCATGAGCACCTCATAGCTTCGATGCAGCCAAGAAAGTACTCGAAGAAGAACTTCAAGACGGAGCTTCAAAAGAAGCCGAAGACTACTTCGAAAGTACTCGAGGAGCCTGCAGTACTCAGCTACGAAGAGTTTGGGGGCTTGTCAGATCCGGGACTACGGGACTATATACATAACGTAGTTCATACAGGATTAGGGGATAAGACATGTCCTATACCTTATCTATGTTGTACTCTACTCGCATGCGAAGTAGGACTAGCCGGTATAGAAGGAAACTACTCGAGTTGTACTCGAGTACGATTCCTAGGCTAGTGTTGGACTAGGATTCATGTAACCCTATCCTCCCGGATATATAAGAGCGGGCATGGACCCCCTAAAACATCAATCAACACCCAAGGCAATATAAACCGCCATACGGGACGTAGGGTATTACGCACATCGCGGCCTGAACCTGTCTAAACCTTGTGTTCCTTGCACCTTCGAGTTCCTGATCTCGGCGTCACCCTACCTAAAACTTACCACCTCGGGTATACCCCTCGGTGGGCAGGCAGTAAAATACCGACAATGCTATCCTAGATGCTGTCCTAAAAGCTTAGTCCAAGATGCTATCCTAGTTGGGGTAGCAAGACCACCATGCCGAGGACCACAAAGACCAACAGTACAAAGACTTATCCCATCATTCTCCCCCTAAGTCACGCATATATACAACAGAATTATCGAGATATCACAACACATACCACGGAATAAAATCGTATAAATTGTAAATGAATATCTTTATTACAACTGAAACAAGAATCAGTTCAAGAAGTGCGGAAGCGTAAAATGAATACATGAAGAATAGGGCGCCACAGGGACGTCGGCTGGGAGACAAACGCCTAGAAATTGTCAAGTCCGCTGATGTAGTCCTCCACTTCGCCTGGTACTGAGCAGTAGTCGAAGATATCCCAAAGAGAACAGAAGAGTAGAGAAGGCAAGTGTGAGTACACAACTTGTACTCAACAAGTATAACACGAATTATGAGGCTCTACGTTTAGCTGACTCAACTGCATTAGCTTTTAATCTTGGTAAATTTTATTAAAGCTATTTACTACAAGTGGATGAATTACCATAACCCAAGTTACAGATGTGGCAGAACCAACCTGAATTATATCAGCTCAAGTACGCGAGTTCATTCCAGAGGGCTCCAACGTACTTCAAACGGTATAATCCCTTGGCCTGTCGGGTAGCATCCCGATAAACCACCGATACAGGATCAAATAAGGTTACCTCATACGAAGGTGAGTCCAGAGATACGATTACCATTAAATTTTAGATCACAAGCACTTATATTACAAAAGTCTTCAGAGTAGTACAAGTTCTAATCTGATAGAAGTTATTACAACCCAGTTAAACATTCTAGTTTACAGCAGCGGAAATTCAAAGTACGATAACTATACACATCATCAGTACTGACATCATGCTAAGCCAGGGCATGACATCATTCGTTAGGGTTGGTGTTGGCCGGGGACAAGTCCCACTCCACGGACCAACCATTAGGCAAGGCATAAGGCCAAGGCATCGGAAGAGCAGGGTCTTCAGGGGCAGGACCTGAAATAGATTCATAGCGCAAGGCTGAATATTCTAATTCTCAGCAAGACTTACCCGGTATTGGGTATACTTAGCCCATAACTAGACCATGCAGGCTTTGCAAAAGTTCTGGATTTAGCTTTTGCTGAAAAGCAACAAAGAGTAGGTCCTTATTTTATATTTTAGCTTTCAGGTTCTAGTTCTTTTAAACCATTCTAGGTAAGCACTTATAACTACTCGAGCAAGGTAGAGTCTTTTAAGCATACATCAGCATTACTTATACATACATTGCTCTTGTTACTCTATGTGGCAAAAGAGTTAAACAGTCTCAATCTTCGTGAGAAACGGACGATTCTGAATCGAATTTCAACCCTTGCAAGGTAAACCTAACTCACACGCTTAGAACACCAACAGGACGTTCCGAAGCAAGCGTTTGCCTTTCATTCCGGGTCGTGGAACAAAGCCACCACAAGCGACTGTTGGACCATACGTACGTCCAATGTGCAGGACATTCGTCTGTAGCGTGACTACATGACCGTATTCCCGTCTGCTCTGCAGAACGCACTCCCACAGTCGGTGCATGTAATCATAAAATAAAGTCGAGTGGTGGGGGACGAGTCCACTTGCCGGGCCGATTGGTTACTAGGCTTACCGCTTACCATAATTCGCGGCATGTGGCTAGTACTTTCAAACGCTTAACTGCCACTACCACACACTGCGACCTTAACCAAATTCATCAACACAGACGGGGTATCCTTTCTTTCCAAGATGCTACACATAACCCCGTCCGTCATCCTTATAGTGATTGCAGAATTGTAATCAATCAATTTATATATCGCGCGAGTGACAGGAAATCACTCGACTTCTACCGGTCCTATTAGCATAGCACTAGTCGGACTCAGTTTCTAATATTTAGTACATTGGTTCCTAGGGAGATTGTCACACCCGATTTATAAGAACATAAATCGAGCAATCATATATGCGCCAAGATCAAGTCACACATATATACAACAGATTATCAAGATATCACAACACATGTCACGAATAAAAGCGTATAAATTATAAAGTGAATATCTTTATTACAACTAAATCAAGAATCAGTTCAAGGAATGCGGAAGCGTAAAATAAATACATGAAGGGCGGGGCGCCACAGGGACGTCAACTGGGAGACAACGCCTAGAAATCGTCGAGTCCGCTGATGTAGTCCTCCACGTCGCCTGGTACTGAGCAGCAGTCGAAGATATCCCAAAGAGAACGGAAGATAGGAAGAGACAGGTGTGAGTACACAACTTGTACTCAACACGTATAACACAAACTATGAGGCTCTAAGGTTAGCTGACACAACTGCATTAGCTTTTAGACTTGGCAAAATTTTATTAAAGCGAATTACTACAAGTGGATGAATTACCATAAACCCGAATTGCATAAGAAATTCATCAATATTAATTAAGAACTACTGAGAACCATCCAAACCGCCAAGATAACCCCACTAATCAGACGGAGGATCTGGGCCGCTCATGACTGTGAGCACAGCTGATATATCAGTTTTACACTCTCAAGAGGTTGCACAACTTTACCCACAAGTCGTGAGCTACGCTAGTTATTCATCACACTTCCTTAGGTGAGATGGCTAGCAAGCACACTACGAGACCGTTACAAAGGATCATGTTGGTAAGGCGTAACCGCTAAGGATTCTGGATCAGCGACGATGGGGCCCACCTCCGGGGTACAAGACACACAGCACAGACCAAGCCGGAGGAGCAGGGACCATTGAAGCTTACCACCCCTCTTGCCCACGCAGGTAAGTTACTCCCGAACCAACACGACCTAATTAGTAAGTCAAGACTGTCCCATTCCAGTCTTGTGGTTGCGCGGTTGTCCCAGGTTGTCGCTCTATGAACCGGTCCTTATGGAGAGTGGCCAACCAAGCACTAAGCACCGTGCTGGCCCCCTAAACCATGTTTCTATCAAAAACATCTTTTAAGGAGACGCGAGCCACTCAAGCACACAGCATAGAGGACCACTCTCAGAATTAAGTTGCATAGAACCATTAATCAAATTTAATTAACAAGGACCAACATAGGTGAGAGCGCAGCACCTAGCAAAACTAACCACAATGCAACCTAGGGATATATATAAGGATAAAGGTGGCTAGGAAATCCTTATAGGCATACAGAATTAAAATGCAATATGAAATTTGTATTAAAAAGTGATAGGAGGTTCATGTTATACTTGCCTTCCTCGAAGTTCTCCTGCTGCTGCTCAAAAGCTTCAGAAGATGGTGGCTCCTGGTACTCATCCAAAGGCTCAGCGTCTACTCACGATCATCAAGCATAGTCCACACATACACACATGCACAAACAATAGCAACTATAAGAAAATAGTACACCAATACAATAGAACAGCACCCAAAACTAGCCTAGAACTATTCTACGCATTACAACGATCGCGTGGATATAAAGAGCGCTTAAATCGGAGCTAAAACGCAAAACCTAGGCTAAAAACAAGATTCAGGGACCTATTTGTAAGAGAACTAGGGTTCTAAGGGGTTCTGCGCAAAAACCGAGGGCCTAAACCTAATTAAAGGCTAGATCTGGGGTCTAACCCGCAAAAACTCAGAGCTTGGACGGCGGGTTCAATTTCCTAGGAGTTCAGGGGCTTAAACGAATAAAACAGGACCTCACAGCAATTTCTTTTGAACTACACAGGAGTGCGGGTTGATTCCAGGAAAAGCCGGGGGCTCTTTAGCAAAATGACAAGGCCGAACTGGTACGCGTGTTTCTCACCCGTCGGATTCAGATCCGACGCTCCTGATCTACCTAGGGCACGATCTAATCGTGACCGTCCACCTTGAATCCCACGGCCCAGGACAGGTGGGCGCTCGGGGCGGCGGCGCTGGTCGCCGGAGCTCGACTCCCGCGGTGGCGCTTCGCCGGAGCTGGCCTATCTTGGCCGTCCGGCCTCCATCCGGGATGAGGTCAAGCCCTGGAGGTAGAACACGACGTGGGGAACTCATCTAGGCGCTCAAGGAGGCGAATTAGGGCTCGGTTCGGTGCTCCCCACGGCGTGGGCGGCTCGGGGTCACGGCGGCAAGGGGGACGCGCTCGCGCGGAGGGAGAGAGGAAGGGAGAAGGGGCACGGCGCGATCCTTACCACCCCAAGGTGCTACGGCGGCAGCTAGCGGTCGGAGATTGGTGGCGCCAGGGTGAAATTGTGGCGGCGCTGTCCTCGGTCGAGCGGCGGCACGGCGACGCAAGGGCACGGGGGAAGCTGGGGAAAGCAGTGACGGCTGAGGGGGAGCGCGAGAGAGCAGCTGGGGCTAAGAAAAGGTGGGGTGGCCTCGGCGTGCGGGTCATTCGCGCAACGGCCCCCGCGCCTCCCGTGGATGCGTTGCGGCTTGACCCTATCCGAGCACTGCGCGCTTCTAGAAGGAAGAGGGGCTCGGGTGCTGGCCAGTGGGGCCTTGCGAGCGCAGGGAAGGGAGCCCAGGGGTGCGGCGGAGTGGCCCACTGTCAGCGGCAGGGCGGCCGGCCGGCGGGGGAAGAAACAGGGGAGGGGAAGGAGAGAGGAAGAGGATGCTGACGTGCGGGCCCCGGTTTGCAGAGGGAGAAGGAGAGAGCGGGGGTGGTGGCGCACGGGTTGGGGAACTGGGCTGGGGGGGGAAGAGAGGGAGAAGTGCTAGCCTTGGGGAGGAGTTGGGCTGGGGAAAAGAGAGGGAAGGAAGAAGAGGGCCGCGGGTGAGGGAGAGGAGAGAGGTTTGGGCCAACTAGGCTAGGCTCTTTTCTTTTTCTCCTTTCCTTTTTCTTTTCCTTCCTCTTTTCTATACTTAACTAATTCAAACAAATCTAATTGAATTCAAGATACAATTTGAATTCAAACCTATAAACTCAACACAAATAAAACAATGCTGCAGCATGAATGCACAATCAATCTAATCCTATGATAAATTTTTATTTCCTTGTGTTATAAAATCACTTTAAATGCAAGATAAATTAGGGAAAACCCTGGAAACTTTATTTAAGCCCAAATAAATTCCTTTAAATTTGGGAAAATTACATTAGGGTGTTACAAACCTACCCCCCTTACAGGAATCTCGTCCTGAGATTCGAATAGGTTAGCTAGCAAAGAGATCGGGATATGTCTTTCTCAGCTCATCTTCACGCTCCCAGGTAGCCTCATCCTCTGTGTGATGACTCCACTGAACACGGCACATCTTGATCTTCTTGTTTCTGGTAACTCTCTCAGACGTCTCCAGAATCTTCACCGGATGCTCGATGTAGGTCAGATCCTCCTGCACATCTAGCCCTTCCATCGGGGCTTGCTCCTCTGGCACCCTCTAGCACTACTTTAGTTGGGACACGTGGAACACATCGTGCACCCCTGAGAGGTTGGGAGGCAACTCCAAACGATATGCCACCTCACCTTTCCGTTCCAACACCTTGAACGGACCAATGTATCGAGGGGCTAGCTTCCCTCTCACATTAAACCTGCGGATTCCTCTCATCGGCGAGACCTTCATGTATACATCATCACCCACTGCAAAGGTCAGATCTCGACGACGAACATCCGCGTAGCTCTTCTGGCGAGTCTGCGCGACCCTCAGGTTCTCGCGCACCTGCTGCACCAGTTGTTCGGCCTCCTCAACAATATCCGGACCAAATACCTGCCTCTCGCCAATCTGATCCCAATACAGCGGAGTCCTGCACTTCCGACCATACAGAGCCTCGAAAGGGGATTTCTTCAGACTGGCCTGATAACTATTGTTATACGAGAACTCCGCATACGGCAGGCATTTATCCCAGCTGGTACCATACTGAATAGCACAGGCTCGAAGCATATCCTCCAACACTTGGTTGGTTCTCTCTATCTGCCCATCTGTCTGAGGATGATAAGCGGTACTGAAGCGCAGCTTTGTATCCAACGAATCATGCAACTGCTCCCAGAACCGTGAAGTGAACTGAGATCCTCTGTCAAATATGATCTTCTTCGGAACTCCATGCAGACAGACAATCTTGGAGATGTACAACTCTGCGAGTCTAGCACCGGAGTAAGTAGTGTTCACCGGGATGAAGTGGGCGACCTTCGTCAACCGATCCACTACTACCCATATAGAGTTGTACCCTTTCTGAGTACGAGGCAATCCAATGATGAAGTCCATAGTGATCTCTTCCCATTTCCACTCTGGAATCTTCAACGGCTGCAATAACCCTGCTGGCCTCTGATGCTCTGCCTTGACACGCTGACAAGTGTCACAGATAGCCACGTACTCCGCAACGGAACGCTTCATTCCATACCACCAGAATCGTTCCTTGAGGTCATAATACATCTTCGTGCTGCCCGGATGAATGGAATATGCCGTATCATGAGCCTCGCTCAAGATCAGCTTCCTGAGATCCGCTACATCCGGCACACATATCCGACCCTTGTACCACAAGGTACCCTGACCATCCTCTCTGAAATGAGGTGCCTTGCCAATCTTGAGCAGTCCACGGATCTGCTGCAGCTTCTTATCTTCTTTCTGATGCTGCCTGATCTCTGCCTCTAGAGTGGGTTCTGCCTCGAATGATGTACCCGAGGTGTGATGGAAGAAACCTAGACTCAGCTGCTCCAACTCCTCGCATAACTCCTGAGGCATCTGGAAAGCCACGGCCATGTTAACATAGCTCTTCCTGCTCAGAGCATCTGCTACAACATTGGACTTGCCCGGATGATAGTGAATCTCCAGGTCATAATCCTTGACCAACTCTAGCCATCTTCTCTGCCGCATGTTCAGCTCATTCTAAGTGAAAATATACTTGAGGCTCTTGTGATCGGTGTAAAAATCACATCTCTGCCCAAACAAGTAATGCCTCCATATCTTCAGAGCATGCACAACTGCGGCTAACTCCAGATCATGAGTGGGATAATTCAGCTCGTGCCGGCGCAACTGCCGCGAGGCATAAGCGATAACTCTACCATCCTGCATCAGGACACAACCTAGACCATCCCTCGAAGCATCACAATACACTGTGAACCTCTTGCTCTGGTCTGGCAGAGTAAGGACTGGCGTCGTAGTCAACCTCCTCTTCAGCTCCTCGAAGGCCTTCTGACGCTCATCAGTCCAATAGAAATCCACACCCTTCTCTAGCAAGGAAGTCAAAGAGGTGCGGTGGAGCGGCCCACGGTCAGCGGCAGGGTGGCCAGCCGGTGGGGGAAGAAACAGGGGAGGGGAAGGAGAAAGGAAGAGGATGCTGACGTGCGGGCCCCGGTTGGCAAAGGGAGAAGGAGAGAGCGGGGGTGGTGGCGCACGGGTTGGGGAACTGGGCTGGCGCGGCCCACGCGGGGGGGGGGGGGGGAAGAGAGGGAGAAGTGCTGGCCTCGGGGAGGAGTTGGGCTGGGGAAAAGAGAGGGAAGGAAGAAGAGGGCCGCGGGTGAGGGAGAGGAGAGAGGTTTGGGCCAACTGGGCTAGGCTCTTTTCTTTTTCTCCTTTCCTTTTTCTTTTCCTTCCTCTTTTCTATACTTAACTAATTCAAATAAATCTAATTGAATTCAAGATACAATTTGAATTCAAACCTATAAACTCAACACAAATAAAACAATGCTGCAGTATGAATGCACAACCAATCTAATCCTATGATAAATTTTTATTTCCTTGTGTTATAAAATCACTTTAAATGCAAGATAAATTAGGGAAAACCCTGGAAACTTTATTTAAGCCCAAATAAATTTCTTTAAATTTGGGAAAATTACATTAGGGTGTTACAGAGATGCATCTACGGTTTCCAGACAACTCCTAAGAACTTAATGCACAAGTATATAAATATATAAAGGTAAATTGCAGTGTAAATAAGATACTGGGTTTATGTCCGGGGCTTGCCTTCACTGGGGGGGCTGGGGTCAGAGATGTTAATAAATCCTTCCGAACTCGGGTTCGGGGCTTCAGTTAATTCTCCAACGATGTTCCCGGCGTCTTCAGGTACTTCCACTTCGGGTTCCGGGAGAATCTGATAATCACCGTCGGCGAGAAACGTCGAGTCTACATGTGATCAAAATGATGCAGTTTAGGAAATGCATAAATTGGTATTCTACTTCACGATAAAGTTGCAATCCAATGAACATAACATTATATATTAGCAAACAACACAATTGCCTCTTACTGGGCAGTCATTTATCGGGTATTACTTAAGCTATTTAACTACATTAAACAACAGAGTCATCTACCCCAAACATTTAGCTAACTACCTTAAGCAGCATGGTTGATTATTTTAGATAATCTCATTAATCACACTTAATAAGTTTTATTTATTTGACTAGTTAATTATCTCTAATAACCCTAAGTTATCATTTAATATGGATCTACTAATCAAGTTTTATTTATTTTAGGGGTTCTACATCTGATCATGGGTTGAGATTTTGTGGGTATGCTACACTACTCAAGAATATTGCTTCAAATTATTTTCATAATTTTTCATGGACTAGAGCTATGGTTCATGAATTTTTCTTTGAATCTAAACTTAAATTCATGGCTGAGGTTACATTAGGTTTCTAACTCTCAAACTTTTATCTTGGATCACTCGTGCCGCAACAAGGCTGAGGTAAATTTTTCAGCCATAAATAGGAAGGAATACATCTAGAATTAAATTGTAACTCTTCTATCAACATATAACAAAAGTACTCAAATTTCTAAGCAAAAGAGCAGTAAAGAACTCGAGATTTTTACACAGAGCTATACATGGCACATACAATCTAAGTTCCAAAATTCAGCTATAACACATGCCTATAACATGAGATACAAATAAAACACTTATTTTCTAGTATTTAATCCACAACATAAAATATACATATATAGCTCAAGTTTACTATACAAAAGTAGTCGAATTTAAATTAAGGATTCCAACAAAACTGGTTTGGCATTTTTCTAAATTTTATACCATTTTCTTCAAATTTTTGAAGTTCACAGCTTTTGAATTGGGGGGGCTCTGGAATCTTGCAGGGACACCCTTAGAACGTTTGAAATCCTCGCACATATGCCCTTGGCTCGTCGGGGAAGAAAGGCAGGGAGGTCGCCGGCCAAATTCCGGCGAGGGGACGACGAGGGGTTGGAGGAGTGGTCAGCGAGCACCAGTAGGTCAAGGCGCACCTGCTGGGGGTCTTGGGAAGGGGAGGGGATGACCGGAAGGGGCGTTCCCACGGCGGCCGAGGCGGTGGCGGAAGGGTGCTCGTCGGCGAGGGGGTTCCCGGCGAGGAGAAGGGCGAAGCTTGGGCTTGACAGCTACAGGAGGATGAGGGGAATCTATGGGAGTAGTCGAATTGGATGGAGGAGGGGCGGAGGTTCAAGCTCGACGGCGACAGGAGCTTACCGGTGAAGGGGAGAACGGCGGCGAGGTAGCTCCAGTGGAGGTCCGGCCACGGGGAGTGGCTGGTGAGCATCAGTAGGGTACGGGGAAGCTTCCTAGGGGGTTGTGGTGGTGCGGGGAGAATTGAAGTTGGCTGCCTACGGGAAACAGGAGGGCGCCGGAGTTGGAGGAGATGGCGGAGGTGGTGCTCGGGGTTCCGGGGAAATAGGGAGCCGAAACAAGAAGGGAATAGGAAGAGAGGGAGCCAGTGCTGCTCTTGAACCAAAAAAGAGGGGGCGAGGGGGCGTGCACGGGCAATGCCACGGTGATGGCAAGATGGCAGTGGCAGAGCCGCGGGACGGCGTGGCACACGCGCGAGAGGGCCAGGGAGGAGGAGCTAGAGCGGTGCTTGGGTTGGGGTCGACGCGTGGAGTAGCTAGGAACTGGAGGTGGCGCCGGGGAGCGGCCGAGGCTCAGCACATGGCCGGGGAAGCGGCGCTGACACCGGCGGCAGAGGAGCTGCAGGCGAAGCAGAGGAGGTGCCAGAGGAGGAAGAAGAGAGTAGGAGGTCCGAGGGGCTTTGTTGGAAATTGCAAAAACTTCAGGGGCTTCACTGTAAATAGAAATTTCCCACTGATCCAAAGCTCTAATGAGGAAATGGTCAAAATAGAAGTTGTAGAACTTTTCAAATCATATAACTTTGCTTTAGGGCTCAAGTTCAGAAACCTAAAGCACACTGTGTTACTTTACCATTTTGCACTCAAATCAAACTTTACATAAGTTTTGTCCTAATAAAGTAATTTTTATGAACTCTTGGGCTTATCTGCAAGCATTTAAGGCTGGTAATGATTACTTTCACCTTTTTCACTTTGACCCTTGGTAATTTTTGGATATTACTTTTATGCTTCAACTAATTTACGTAAAAGGACTTGTATTTTCATTAATTTACACAATTACCCTTACCTTCATAATTTTGCTAGATTTTCACACAATTTAATCCACACCAAACTATTTGATACCTAGGGTGTGACAACCTTCCCCCCTAAAAGGAATCTCATCCCGAGATTATAGGAATGATGTGATGAGAGGGTAGATACCTAAGAATTCTTGAGGAAATCTGGGAAGTTCTTTTGAAGATAGTCTTCGGTTTCCCAAGTAGCTTCTTCTTCTATATGATGATTCCATTGGATTTTAAACATTTTGACCGTTGCTCTTCTAGTACTTCTTTCCTTGGTATCTAAGACTTTGATTGGATGTTCCTTATAAGAAAGATCGGGTTCGATGTCGATATTTTGTGTATCAACGATTTTGGTAGGAACACGAATACATTTCTTGAGCTGAGATACATGGAAGATATTATGAATGGCTGCTAACTGAGGAGGAAGTTGAAGTCGATAGGCTACGGGTTCACAAATTTTAAGGATTTCAAAAGGACCAACGTAGCGAGGAGCGAGTTTGCCCTTGATACCAAATCGTTGAGCACCTCAAGTAGGAGATACTCGCAGGTATACAAAATCACCTACTTTAAACTGTATGGGTTTCCTCCTTTTGTCTGCATAGCTCTTTTGTCTTGACTGAGCTGCTTGTAAATTATTTCGAATGATCTTTACCTTTTCTTCTGCCTCATTAACGAGATCAGGTCCAAAGATTTCGTGTTCACCAGTCTGAGACCAATTCAAAGGAGTTCTGCATTGGCGACCATATAAGGCTTCAAAAGGAGCCATTTTGATACTGGATTGTTAACTGTTATTGTAGGAAAATTCTGCCAGAGCTAAGCATTTGTCCCAATGCTTATCATACTGGATTACACTAGCTCGAAGCATATCTTCTAGAATTTGGTTTATCCTTTCTGTTTGCCCATCTGTTTGCGGATGATATGCGGAGCTTCGGATTAACTTGGTTCCAAGAGTTTGTTGAAATTGTTCCTAGAAACGAGCAACAAACTGTGCTCCACGATCAGAGATGATCGTTTTAGGTATCCCATGGAGATGAACGATCTGGTCTAGATATATTTCCGCATACTTCCTAGTTGTGTAAGTGGTATGCACCGGAAGAAAATGAGCGGTCTTGGTTAATCTATCCACAATTACCCAAATAGAGTCATGCCTTTGGGAAGTATTGGGTAAACCTACGATAAAGTCCATACTGATATCTTCCCATTTCCAAGAAGGAATAGGCAAAGGTTGTAGCATACCAAAAGTCCTTAAATGACTGGCCTTAACTCTCTGGCAAACATCACACTCAGAAACCTACTTTGCTATTTCTCTTCTCATACGAGTCCACCAAAAATTCCATTTCAAATCTTGGTACATCTTCGTACTGCCAGGGTGCATAGCAAATTTGGATAAATGTGCTTCATCCATTATTTGCTTGCGAAGCTGATGGTTCTTGGGTACAACTATACGTCCCTTAAACCGTAGAATTCCTGTAGAATCCTCTTGGAAACATTTATACTTCTCTTCTCCTTAGGCTAATTGTTGTTTGATCATTTTGACTCCCTTATCGTGTTGTTGTGCCATCACAATACTATCCTGGAGTATAGGCTCAACAGCTATATGATTTAGACTGCCTTGAGGAACGATTTCCAGATTATGCTTCCTCATTTCCCAGCAAAGAGTGTTGCTAAAAACTTCTACTGATAAACAATGACAATGTGACTTGCGGCTAAGTGCATCTGCAACCACATTGGCTTTGCTTGGATGGTAGTGGACTTCAAGATCATAATCCTTTATAAGTTCTAACCAACATCTCTGCCTCCTGTTCAAATCTGCTTGTGTAAAGATGTACTTTAGACTCTTGTGATCCGTATAAATATTGCACTTGGTACCCATAAGATGGTGTCTCCAAAGTTGAAGTGCATGTATAACGGCTGCAAGCTCAAGGTCATGAGTAGGATAATTTTGCTCATGTGTCCGAAGTGATCTAGAGGCATATGCAATTACACGGTTATCCTGCATAAGTACACACCCAAGTCCGGTGCTTGATGCATCACAATAAACATCAAAAGGTCTGAATGGGTCTAGCTGAGCCAAAACTGGAGCAGTGGTAAGATGTGCTCTTAAAGTATGGAAAGCTTCTTCACATTTCTCATCCCAGGAGAATTTCACTCCTTTCTTCAACAGCTCTGTCATGGGCTTGGCTATTCGAGAGAAATCTGGGATGAAATGACGGTAGTAGCTAGCAAGACCAAGAAAACTACGGATCTGATGAACCGAAGTAGGAGGTTTCCAATCCATTACTTCCTGAACTTTGCTCGGGTCAACGGATATACCGTCCTTAGAGATGGTATGACCCAAAAATTTGACGGTGTCAAGCCAGTATTCACATTTAGAGAATTTGGCATACAAACGGTGATCTCGCAAACGTTGAAGAACAACATAAAGATGTCTGGCATGATCTTCGAGAGTTTTGGAGTAGATCAGAATATCATCGATAAAAACCACGACGAATTTGTCAAGTTCCGGCATGAAGACAGAATTCATGAGATACATGAAATATGCCGGTGCATTGGTAAGACCAAAGGATATAACCAGATATTCAAAGAGTCTATATCTGGTAGAGAAAGCTATTTTCGGAATATCACTTGACCTAATCTTTATCTGATGATACCCAGAGCGAAGGTCAATTTTGGAAAATATCTTGGCTCCGGCTAACTGATCAAACAGGATATCAATGTGGGGAAGGGGGTACTTATTCTTAATAGTAACCGCATTGAGGGGACAATAGTCAACACATAGTCTAAGACTATTATCCTTCTTCTTAACGAATAAGGCAGGGCATCCCCAAGGTGAAGCACTTGGCCGGATATAACCCTTATCCAAGAGTTCCTGAAGTTGAAGTTTTAGCTCTGCCAGTTCATTGGGCGGCATACGATAGGGTCTCTTAGAAATGGGGGCTGTGCCAGGTTGTAGTTCTATAACAAACTCAACATCTCTATCCGGGGGGTATTCCAGGTAACTCGTCTGGAAAAACATCTAGGTATTCACATACAACAGGAATATCCTCTAGCTTGATTCCTGATGTAGCATATACACAAGATCTGATATATTCCTATGATGGAAGATGGAGGATGGTATGTTCATATTCCGGAAAATTTATTTCAACCACTCGGGAAAAGATATCTAAGGATACTCGATGTCTGGTCATCCAATCCATACCTAGAAGAATATCCATCCCTTCTAGGTTTAATGCAATTAAGGCTATTCTTATTAAAGTGCTACCCATCTGGATTGGTACATCTCTACAAATTTGATTTGATGCAATTCTACCTCCTGGGGTTGTTATCATATAAGTTCCATTTGTGGGGTAGAAATCCAAACCTATTTTGGTCCCAAACCTTGTACTGATAAAACTGTGGGTTGCACCAGAATCAAAAAGTATAATAGCAGGGTGATGGTGCAGAGTGAATGTACCCGTCATTACTGGTGCACCTTCCGGGAGTTCCGATAGAGTGGTGAAATTCACTCTGCCTTGACGGACCTACATCACTTGCCTCTTGCCTTTTTTCTTGGGGTTGGAGTTGGAGTTAGAGGCCTGTCCGGGAAATATTCTCCTGGGTTGGGGGCAGTCTTTAACAAAATGTGCCGGACTACCGCAGTTGAAACATCGATTGATGTTATTTCCTTGGTTAAACTGCGGAAAGTTTGGCCTTGGATCAACTGGTCGTTGCTGCTGTTGAGGTTGAGGCACTGGTGGCCAGTTGAATTGGGGCTGCTGAGGAGGTCTAGCTACCCATCTACCTGCGGGAGCATTTCTAGGTGGAGCTCGGAAAGCCGGGTTTTGAACTAACCGATACCTCGAAGGTTGTGCATTCGAGGGTCCAGTAGATACTTTCTGCCTCTTCTCAGCATGATGTGCTGAGATACAGTCCTCTTGGGTGATGGCCATATTGACCAACTCATTGAAATTGTCAGCCCTGACCAAATTCAAGCGTTCTTTTAGTTTAGTGTTCAATCCACGACGGAATCGATCTCTCTTTTTGGCGTCCGTGTCAGCATGGTTGCCCGTGTACTGGCACAGATGATTGAAAGCCTGTGCATATTGAAGTACAGTGCGGTTTCCTTGGGTAAGTGCCAAAAATTCATTAAGCTTCCGCTCAATGAGTCCTTCCGGGATATGGTGCGCTCTAAAGGCTGCCTTAAATTCTTCCCAATTGACAACATGTCCCTCCGGTTGCATTGCATAGTAATTGTCCCACCAAATGCGAGCGTTACCACGGAGCTATTGGGCTGTGAAGAGAGTTTTGTTTGCTTAGGAGCATGGGACGGAAAGTAATGCAAACTTGGACTCGATGATACGGAGCCATGCATCTGCATCAAGAGGTTCTTCAGTCTTATGAAAGAGTGGGGGCTGCGTACTAAAGAAATCCTGATATCCAGCCGACGGATGCTCTTCACGTCCATGTTGAGGAGAACGAAACTGATGTTGCTGGGCCTACACTAGCATGTTCAAAAGTTCGGTCTGTCGGGCCATCACTTCCGCTAGATTTGGTGGTGGCGGAGGTGGTTGTTGTGAACCACTAGCTTGATCCTGTCTGAATCCCTCCGGGGTTCCGCGCGTTGCGCCAACCATCTGAAATATAGAAATTATCCATGAGCATTTTCCAATACTTGCTTCTAATTTCAGAAATCATACCGTACCAATATAGCTTTTATTTGAACAGTACAAAGTAATAAATCCAAGTCACAAGGGTTAACTCAACCATCCAAACGGCAACTCAGATTTACATAACCAACTGAAACTTGTTCCATATTACATCACATTGTTCCAAACCAAACCGTACATAGATTTGCCACATATTCTACAACAAGTGGCTCGCAAGTCATCTAACTACTCACTACCATGTCACACTATCTACATCTACGATGCCGTCAACTCAAACGAGACTAAAAGTCATCGAGGTTGCCCACAGATGACTGACTACCGGAAGAGGAATGATAAGGACTAAGAACAGGGTCTCCATGCTCAGAGTCGATCTCGGAGACTCCTTCGACTTCTTCAGGGTCTTCTTCTTCATAACCCTCAGGCTCATTGTTAACAGGCTGTTCTGGTTGCTCATGAAACATATTGATGTGGTCAATAGCTTGGCCCAAATTAAGGTTAAGCTCATGAACTTGCTCTTGAAGAAAATCAATGACAATGTCACGCTGGGTAATGAGAGCATCACTCTCCACAATCTGTTCTTCTCGATGCTGGATGGTTTCTTCCCGCTGAGTAATAACTTCTTCCTTGGCAGTGACAGTGGCTTGGAGTTCCTCAATCTGCGTATTCTGCCGGCCAACTTGATTACGATACCTTTGGGCTATGTTGGTCAAATGATAGATACCGTGCTGCTGAAGCGTCTAATAACGATACTGTGCATTCATGAATCTGACTGCAGTGCGTAGAGTCTCTCCGGCCAAAGTTCCCAGTAGGTGATCACAGTATGTCACCCTGAAAGTCCACTCAGGGTCACGAGAATCCATTGTAGGAAATAAATCGATAGGATGTCCTGCAACTTCCTCAAGGTGTTGATCACAGAAGATGTGAATGGCTTCTATAGCTGCCGCTTCAAATGTATCGGCGAGATGATGACCGACCACGTTGACTTCAATAGGCTGCCAAAGAATTAAGGTAGGGTGCGGAGGAACAGTCATATTCACCCTACAACGAGGAACGCCTTCCTCATCATACTCTACTCCATCATAAGGTGGAGGCTTGGTGTAACCAAACACCTAGAGAGATTCCCACAAAAGACGAGGAAAACCCTCCCAATGCAACGCATTGGTATGAGCGTGTCCTGCGGAATCCCAAAAGAACCTTGGAAGCTCGGCCATCTGAAACAAGGATTCAAATGGTGAGATTACAAGTTTTCAACCATACACCTTGAGAAGACTGCGGAAAGATGTGAGTTAGATTGATGGATTGATTGGAATACAGCTACCCGACTAAGAACTCACAAACAGGAACAAGATGACCTAATCTAATAACAGCAGAATCTGAAAGTCGGAAGATTGCTCTAGATCTTGAGAATAAAGCGATAAAGGTATTAACCTTAAGGCTGTCAAAAATAACCATTTCAAAATTGTACTGGTTACTAACTCACTCCAGATATCTTTAAATCAACAAACCATGCCACTCATTCAATCAAATCAAGGAATATGCATGCACGTGCTACGCGTCCTCACACTCAATATGTTTGCCAAATATATTTGGACTTACGTGATTAGTTTCGGTGGCACAATATAGGCGTCTCTCCCTATAATAGCTAGTCAGATATCCTTATTCATTTTAACCTATTTAATCGGGGTTAGCGTACCTGCAGAAAACCATCATATATATGAACCTTTCATGCCAGCACTCATCAAAGCATCCTCAAACATTACTGTTCACTATAGAAACATCATCTGTACAATTACCGCCGTACAGACAACGTTATCATACGTTATCGAAACAACGTATTCACAAAATACCGCAACATGCGGGGGTATCGCTGTTCATACCCTGTACCTAACTATATACTCCCAATATAGTCAACCAAAGTTGGTACATTGGCAGCATCTCAAGTAGGCCACTGCTTGAGAAACAGCGTTCTGTTCGCATCACCGACGGGAAGGCTAACTCCCCAGTTAGCTGAGGATTCTTACCTCCTTACCTCACTATCGAAGATGTCGTTACAGAATGTAAAGTTGATTGTACATAAATTTAAGGTTTAACAGAAAAGTAGTGCTGGAAGTCAGAGTTATATACATATACTATAGCCACCTATAATTCCCATAATTAACATCACCCTAGGGCTTTACGTACTAAGCACAATCCTTAACGAAACCAACATAGCTTTGCCAAACATTTGTTGGTCAAACTTTTATACTGAAAGCATTTTTAAGGTAACATGTATCTCCAGAGTAACCTTATAGCTCTGATACCAGTTGTGACAGAACCAACCTGAATTATACCGGCTCAAGTACGCGAGTTCATTCCAGAGGGCTCCAACGTACTTCAAACGGTATAATCCCTTGGCCTGTCGGGTAGCATCCCGATAAACCACCGATACAGGATCAAATAAGGTTACCTCATACGAAGTTGAGTCCAGAGATATGATTACCATCAAATTTTACATCACAAGCACTTATATTACAAAAGTCTTCAGAGTAGTACAAGTTCTGATCTGATAGAAGTTATTACAACCCAGTTAAACATTCTAGTTTACAGCAGCGGAAATTCAAAGTACGATAACTATACACATCACCAGTACTGACATCATGCTAAGCCAAGGCATGACATCATTTGTTAGGGTTGGTGTTGGCCGGGGACAAGTCCCACTCCACAGACCAACCATCAGGCATGGCATAAGGCCAAGGCATCGGAAGAGTAGGGTCTTCAGGGGCAGGACCTGAAATAGATTCATAGCGCAAGGCTGAGTATTCTAATTCTCAGCAAGACTTACCCGGTATTGGGTATACTTAGCCCATAACTAGACCATGCAGGCTTTGCAAAAGTTCTGGGTTTAGCTTTTGCTGAAAAGCAACAAAGAGTAGGTCCTTATTTTATATTTTAGCTTTCAGGTTCTAGTTCTTTTAAACCATTCTAGGTAAGCACTTATAACTACTCGAGCAAGGTAGAGTCTTTTAAGCATACATCAGCATTACTTATACGTACATTGCTCTTGTTACTCTATGTGGTAAAAGAGTTAAACAGTCTCAATCTTCGTGAGAAACGGACAATTCTGAATCGAATTTCAACCCTTGCAAGGTAAACCTAACTCACACGCTTAGAACACCAACAGGACGTTCCGAAGCAACCGTTTGCCTTTCATTCCGGGTCGTGGAACAAAGCCACCACAAGCGACTGTTGGACCATACGCACATCCAATATGCAGGACATACATCTGTAGCGTGACTACATGACCGTATTCCCGTCTGCTCTGCAGAACGCACTCCCACAGTCGGTGCGTGTAATCATAAAATAAAGTCGAGTGGTGGGGGATGAGTCCACTTGCTGGACCGATTGGTTACTATACAAAAGTAGTCAAATTTAACTTAAGGATTCCAACAAAACTGGTTTGGCATTTTTCTAAATTTTCTACAATTTTCTACAAATTTTTGAAGTTCATAGCACATATGCCCTTGGCTCGTTGGGGAAGAAAGACAGGGAGGTCGCCGGCCAAATTCCGGCGAGGGGACGGCGAGGGGTTGGAGGAGGAGTGGTCAGCGAGCACCAGTAGGTCAAGGCGCACCTGCTGGGGGTCTTGGGAAGGGGAGGGGATGACCGGAGGGGGCGTCCCCACGGCGGCCGAGGCGGCGGCGGAAGGGTGCTCGTTGGCGAGGGGGTTCCCAGCGAGGAGAAGGGCGAAGCTTGGGCTTGACAACTGCAGGAGGATGAGGGGAAGCTATGGGAGTAGTCGAATTGGATGGAGGAGGGGCAAAGGTTCAAGCTCGACGGTGACAGGAGCTTACCGGCGAAGGGGAGAACGGCGGCGAGGTAGCTCCAGTGGAGGTCCGGCCACGGGGAGTGGTTGGTGAGCGTCAGTAGGGTACGGGAAAGCTTCCTAGGGGGTTGTGGTGGTGCGGGGAGAATTGAAGTGGGCTGCTTATGGGAAACAGGAGGGCGCCGGAGTTGGAGGAGATGGCGGCGGTGGTGCTCGGGGTTCCGGGGAAATAGAGAGCCGAAACAAGAAGGGAATGGGAAGAGAGGGACCCAGTGCTACTCTTGAACCAAAAAAGAGGGGGCGAGGGGGTGTGCATGGGCCAAGCCACGGCGACGGCGAGATGGCAGCGGCAGAGCCGCGAGACGGCGTGGCACGCGCGCGAGAGGGCCAGGGAGGAGGAGCTAGAGCGGTGCTTGGGTTGGGGTCGACGCGTGGAGTAGCTAGGAACTGGAGGTGGCGCCGGGGAGCGGCCGAGGCTCAACACATGGCCGAGGAAGTGGCGCTGACACCGGCGGCAGAGGAGCAGCGGGCGAAGCAGAGGAGGTGCCAGAGGAGGAAGAAGAGAGTAGGAGGTTCGAGGGGCTTTGTTGGAAATTGCAAAAACTTCAGGGGCTTCACTATAAACAGAAATTTCCCACTAATCCAAAGCTCTAATGAGGAAATGGTCAAAATAGAAGTTGTAGAACTTTTCAAATCCTATAACTTTGCTTTAGGGCTCAAGTTCAAAAACCTAAAGCACACTGTGTTACTTTACCATTTTGCACTCAAATCAAACTTTACATAAGTTTTGTCCTAATAAAGTAATTTTTATGAACTCTTGTGGCTTATCTACAAGCATTTAAGGCTGGTAATGATTACTTTCACCTTTTTCACTTTAACCCTTGGTAATTTTTGGATATTACTTTTATGCTTCAACTAATTTACATAAAAGGACTTGTATTTTCATAAATTTACACAATTATCCTTACCTTCATAATTTTGCTAGATTTTCTGTAACACCCTAATGTAATTTTCCCAAATTTTAATGAATTTATTTTGGCTCAACTAAAATTTCGATGGCTTTCTCTAATTTTATCTTGCATTTAAAGTAATTCTATGACACAAGAAAATAAAATTTATTATAGGATCAACTTGTTTGTGCATTCGTGCTGGAGCATTGTTTATTTGTGTTGAGTGTATAGGGTTTGAATTCAAATAGAATTGTTTGAATAGTTTGAGTGTAGAAAAGAAAAAGGAAAGGAGAAGAAAGAAAGGAAGGCAGCCCAACCCAGCAGCCCGGTCTGCTCTCCTTCCCCTCCTCCCTCCTGGGCTGGCCCTCTTCCCTGGCAGCCCATTTCCCCTCTCCCCCTTCTCTCCCCGCGTGGGCCACGCTCGGCCCAGTCTCCCTCTGTCCCCAGCCCAAGCGCCCTCTCTCCCTTTCTCCCTCTGCCAGGCCGGTCCCACGCGTCAGCGCCCTCCCTTCCCTCTCCCTTCTTCCTTTCTTCCCCGACGCGCACCTGCCATCCGAGATCTCCGGTGAGGCTTCCGCGCTGGGCCCGCACGCCAAGGGTGCTCCGCCTCCCTACAAGTAGGATCCCCAACTCCCTTTGCCTCCTACCCTCGCCGCTATAGCCGCCACCGAAGCCCTAGCGCCGCCACCCGCTTGCTCCGCCGTGCAGCGCCTCTGCTCCGTCGTGGGCCGGCCGCTCCGGTGCATCCCAACCCCGGCCGAGGCTCGCAGCAGCTTCGCCGCCCCGCCAGGAAGCTCCTCGAGTCTTTCCCCCTCGACCCCGAGCCCTGCCGTGCGGGAATCGAGCCGAGGACCACCGCCGGTATCCCACTCCGCCCCCGCAATTCTTCGTCGCTGCTGATCCCCGGACTCCCCTAATCCCCCTGGCGCCTTCGCAGGACCCCCACGCGTCGATCCACGGTGACCAGGAGCCCGGAGAGCCTCGGCAACACCCCTCCCCACGAACACCGACCCATCTCCAGCTGCAGGATCTCGCCGCCGGCCATCTTTCGCTGCAGCTCTGGCTACTGCAAGCCTTCGGTGAGCATCGCATCAACCCTCCAAAGCTTATGCGCTAGATGTCGTAGCCCAGGACCCGCCCTAGCCCCTGGAACGCCGCTCGCCGGCGATGTCCGCCGCCCCGAGCCGTGGGTCGCGAAGCCCGAGCCCCTCCAGGCCCAGCCGTAACCCTAGATCGATTCCCTAAGCCACCATGTCACTCCCTGACTTGAAGTCGTGAAGGTTGGGCCACCGGAGCGCGGGAACGTCGAGCTCCGGCGAGCCCCGAGCCGCGCCGCCGCGGAATCCGACGCCGGCGTCACAGCGCCCCGCGCCCCTTTGCTCCTGAGCCACCCGATCATGATCCGATGCTCCTAAACAGAACGTACCGCTTCAGCCCGAACCTTTTGCTAAAGAATCCCTGCCCTTTTGAGAAATCAACCCGCGATCCACCTGTAGTTCAAGAATATTTGCAGATGGGTCCTGTTTTATTCTTTTAGACCCCTAAGCTTCCTAGAATTAGTGCCCACTACCCTAGCCGTGAGTTTTAGCAAGTTAGACCTCAGATCTAGTCTTTAATTATGTTTAGGCCCTTAGTTTTCGCACAGAAACCCCTGGTTTTCCTATTTTCTTACAGAGAGGCCCCTGGACCTTGTTTTAACCCTAGATTTCACATCTTAGCTCCGTTTTAGGCAGTTTTCACGCTCACGCGATCGTTGTAACGCGTAGAATAGTTCTATCATAGTTTAGTGTGCTGTTTTATGTAATGTTGTAATGTTTCTTATCTTTTATCTTTGTTTGTATGTATGTGTATGTGTATGTGTATGTGTTGGACCATGTTTTTGGCGTTGCAATCGTGAGTAGACGCTGAGCCTTTGGACGAGTACCAGGAGCCCCTTTCTGCAGAGCAATTTGAGCAGTAGCAGGAGAACTTTGAGGAAGGCAAGTATAACATGAACATCCTATCACTTTTAAATACAATTTCATACTGCATTTTAATTCTGTATGCCTATAAGGACTTCCTAGCCACCTTATCCTTTCGATATAAATACCTTGGGTTGTATTTTGGTTAGTTGTGCTAGGTGCTGCGCTCTCACACCCCTCGGTCCTTTTTAATTAATTTAATTAATGGTTATATGCAACTTAATTCTGAGAGTGGCCCTCTGTGCTGTGTGCTTGAGCGGCTCACGTCTCGTTAAAAGATGTTTTTATAGAAACTTGGTTTAGGGGGCCAGCACGGTGCTTAGTGCTTGGTTGGCCACTCTCCATAAGGATCGGTTCATAGAGCGACAACCTGGGACAACCGCACAACGACAAGACTGGAATGGGACGGTCTTGACTTACTAATTAGGTCATTTTGGTTCGGGAGTAACTTACCTGCGGGGTAAGAGGGGTGGTAAGCTTCAATGGTCCCTGCTCCTCCGGCTTGGTCTGTGCTGTGTGCTTGTACCCCCGTGAGGTGGGCCCCATCGTTGCTGATCCAGAAACCTTAGCGGTTACACCTTACTAACGTGATCCTTTGTAACGGTCTCGTAGTGTGCTTGCTAGCCATCTCACCTAAGGAAGTGTGATAAACAACTAGCGTAGCTCACGACTTGTGGGTAAAGTTGTGCAACCTCTCGAGAGTGTAAAACTGATATATCAGCTGTGCTCACAGTCATGAGCGGCCCAGATCCTCCGTCTGATTAGTGGGGTTCATACTTGGTGGTTTGGCTTGGTTTCTCAGTAGTCTTATGCTTAATCTTGTTTAATTATTATATAACTTGGGATATGGTAATTCATTCACTTGTAGTAATTAGCTTTAATAAAATTTACCAAGATTAAAAGCTAATGCAGTTGAGTCAACTAACCTTAGAGCCTCATAATTCGCGTTATACTTGTTGAGTACAAGTTGTGTACTCACACTTGCCTTCTCTACTCTTCTGTTCTCTCTGGGACATCTTCGACTGCTGCTCAGTACCCGGCGATGTGGAGGACTACATCAGTGGACTCAACGATTTCTAGACGTTGTCTCCCAGCCGACGTCCCTGTGGCGCCCTGCTTTTCATGTAATCATTTTACGCTTCCGCATTCCTTGAACTGATTCTTGATTCAGTTGTAATAAAGATATTCATTATTAATTTATACGTTTTTATTTCGAGATACGTGTTGTGATATCTTGATGATTCTGTTGTATATATGCGTGACTTGATCCTGGCGCATATATGATTGCTCGATTTATGTTCTTATAAATTGGGTGTGACAGGATTGGTATCAGAGCCGTGTTGACTGTAGGATGAAGCCTAGATGGGAATGGTCGAGGTTAGGGATTTCCTTCCGCTTGCTCTGCTTCTGCAAAACTCAAACATTCATTTCTGCTCCTATTCCTTGAGCTCTAAACCTCGATTTTGCTAATCTTCTCTGTATTTCCGATAATTAGTCGGATAATTTTAGTAGACGTGGCCTGTAATTTTCTGACTGTCCTCATAAGTCTAGGATGCCCTTGCCAAAAATACGCTAGAGTGCCGTTTGCTTTAGTCGAGTGGAGTGATAAACTCAGCTAACGTGTGAATATTGAATGTTTGTGATTGTGCAAATGTTTGATTTGGATCTTTGGTTGATTGCATAGTCTAGTAGTTAAACTTGTTCATGCCAATCGACTTTAATGCAGACTTGAATTAAAAAAAAATGAGTTAGAACGTTGGGGGTAAAACCATACACCCTTTTCTCTCTATTTTATCCTGTCAGAGTTTTCTTTCCGGAAGTTGTACAATATCTATCTCTTATAGATTTCGCTCTGCTGCAAACAGATGGTGAACACCAGGAGCACCGGCACCGGTTCTGGCCAGCAAGGGCAGAACAACCAGAGTATCGACCAGCCGCTGCCGATGCCTCCACCTCTGACTCCGGAGCAGTTCTTCCAGCTCCAGATGCAGATGATGGCCGCTCTGAACAACACTGTTCAGACACTGCAGCAGATCCATGCTCAGCCACCACCTCCACCACCGCAGCAGCCCTGCGACAGGCGCGCAGACTTTCTGAGGGGTCACCCGCCGACGTTCTCCAATGCGGCTGAACCACTCCAGGCTGACGACTAGCTTCGTTCAGTGGAACGCCAGTTGGATGTCGCTTAGTGCGACGACAGGGAGCGAGTCATATACGCAGCAGGGCAGCTGCAAGGCTCAGCTCTTGACTGGTGGGAGTCCTATCCAGCTCAGGACCGCGACGCCCTCACTTGGGTTCAGTTCCGGGAGCGTTTCAGGAACCACCACATTCCTGCTGGAGTGATGAAGATGAAGCACAAGGAGCTCCTTGCGCTTAAGCAGGTAAATTAGAGTAAAATCTTTTCACAATTCCTATTTGAGCTCAAACCCACCCTTGTTATAAGAAATGATGAGTAAACTTCCATCCTTTCTTTCCGGTGATTATCCTTTCAGGGAGCTATGACGTGACCGAGTACCGTGATCGTTTCCTCCAGCTCGCTCGCTATGCCCCCGCTGAGGTTGCCAATGATGGCGATAAGCAGGAGCGATTTAGGGAGGGACTGGATGATCACCTGGAGTACGCGCTCATGAACCACCGCTTCGACAACTTCAACCAGCTGGTTGACGCTGCCCTCAACACCGAGCGCAAGCGCCGGGAGATTGAGGACAAGAAGAGGAAGATGGTTCCTGCTGTGTCTGGCAGCAACACCCGGCCTCGGTACTAGTACCCGCAGCAGCAGCAGCACCAGAGGCAGATCCAGATGTACCAGCAGCGACAGTAGCAGTACCCGCCTCGTCCTCAGCAGCAGCAGCAGGCGGGACAGGGCCAGAGGCTTCCAGCGCCCCCGGCACGCTCTACTCCACCGGCTCCACCAGCTCTGCAGCAGGGAGTGCCTACTCCTCCTGCCGGGCAGCAGGCTCCAGCACTCCCATGAGTGTGCTTCCACTGCGGCGAGCCGGGACACTACGCCAACGTCTGTCCTCGGAAGGCGCAGTCGGGACAGCAGGGGCGCCCAGCTCAGCCCACGGCGCCAGCCTAGGGCAGGGTGAACCACGTGACGGCTGAGTCAGCGGCCGAGGCTCCCAACGTGGTTATTGGTACGTTCATGGTCAATACTCACCCTGCTACAGTACTTTTTGATACTGGTGCTACGCATTCCTTCGTTGCTCGGTCTTTTGTTGAGCATCATGGCGTTCATACTAGCACATTAAAGAGGGGCATGTTAGTATCTTCACCGCGAGGGTAGTTGAGGTCTCATATCTTCTGTCCCAGGGTCAGTGTTGTCATAAGGGGGGTAGAGTTCAGTGCTAATCTGATGGTGCTAGACACCAAGGGTATCGATGTGATCTTGGGAATGGAGACCCTTGTTAGATGGGGTGTCAAGATTGACTGTGCTTAGAGGACTGTCCACTTGTCAGCGCCAGATGGACAGGAGGTCATAGTCAGTGCTTCGAAACCTTCTGGAATTCTTTGTCAGATGGAGACTATACCCACGGATGGTATTCGCGTGGTGTCTGAATTTCCGGATGTCTTTCCGGATGATTTGCCACGTATGCCACCTGATCGTGACATCGAGTTTTCTATTGATCTCTTGCTTGGCACAGCTCCGATTGCGAAGCGGCCCTATCGTACAGCACCCGTTGAGTATGAGGAAGTTAAGAAGACTGTCGACGAGTTGCTAGCCAAGGGTTATATTCGTCGCAGCTTCTCTCCTTGGGCTTTTCCTGTTTTGCTCGTAGAGAAGAAGGATGGCGCGAAGAGAATGTGCGTCGATTATCGGGATCTGAATGCAGTCACCATCAAGAACAAGCATCCATTGCCCCGTATCGAGGATCTCTTTGATCAGCTTCAGGGTGCTTGTGTATTCTCAAAGATTGATCTGCGTTCGGGTTATCACCAGCTGAAGATTCGTTCCGAGGATATTCCGAATACGGCATTCACCTGCAAGTATGGGCTATACGAGTATACGGTCATGCCCTTTGGCTTGACCAATGCTCCGGCTTTCTTCATGCATCTGATGAACAAGGTTTTCATGGATTATCTGGACACCTTTGTGGTGATATTCATTGATGATATCCTGATATATTCCAAGTCAGAGGCAGAGCATGAGAAGCATCTGAGGCTTGTGTTGCAAAGACTCAGAGAGCACAAGTTGTATGCCAAGCTCAGCAAGTACGAATTCTGGATTGACGAGGTTCCATTCCTTGGTCATGTCATCTCCAAGGGAGGTATTGCTGTGGACCCCGGAAAGGTGAAGGATGTGCTTGACTGGGTGGTACCACAGACAGTGAAGGACGTCCGCTCTTTTTTGGGCTTAGCAGGATATTATCGGAGGTTCATTGAGAATTTCTCCAAGATTGCGAAGCCTTTGACTTCCTTGCTAGAGAAGGGTGTGGATTTCTCTTGGACTGATGAGCGTCAGAAGGCCTTCGAGGAGCTGAAGAAGAGGTTGACTACGGCGCCAGTCCTAACTCTGCCAGACCAGAGCAAAAGGTTCACAGTATATTGTGATGCTTCGAGAGATGGTCTTGGTTGTGTTCTGATGCAGGAAGGCAGAGTGATAGCTTATGCTTCACGGCAGTTGAGCCGGCACGAGCTGAATTATCCCACTCATGATCTGGAGTTAGCCGCAGTTGTGCATGCTCTGAAGATATGGAGGCATTACTTGTTTGGGCAGAGGTGTGATATTTACACTGATCACAAGAGCCTCAAGTATATTTTCACTCAGAATGAGCTGAACATGCAGCAGAGAAGATGGCTAGAGTTGCTCAAGGATTATGACCTGGAGATTCACTATCATCCGGGCAAGGCCAATGTTGTAGCGGATGCTCTGAGCAGGAAGAGCTATGTTAACATGGCCGTGGCTTTTCAGATGCCTCAGGAGTTATGCGAGGAGTTTGAGCAGTTGAGTCTGGGTTTCTTGCATCACACCTCGAGTACATCATTCGAGGCAAAACCCACTCTAGAGGCAGAGATCAGGCAGCATCAGAAAGAAGATAAGAAGCTGCAGGAGATCCGTGAATTGCTCAAGGTTGGCAAGGCACCTCATTTCAGAGAGGATGATCAGGGTACCTTATGGTACAAGGGCCGAATATGTGTGCCAGATGTGAAGGATCTCAAGAAGCTGATCTTGAGTGAAGCTCATGATACGGCATATTCCATTCATCCGGGCAGCACGAAGATGTATTACGACCTCAAGGAACAATTCTGGTGGTATGGAATGAAGCGTTCCGTTGCGGAGTACGTGGCTATCTGTGACACTTGTCAGCGTGTCAAGGCAGAACAGCAGAGACCAGCAGGTCTATTGCAGCCATTGAAGATTTCAGAGTGGAAATGGGAGGAGATCACTATGGACTTCATCGTGGGATTGCCTCGTGCCCAGAAAGGGTACAACTCTATATGGGTAGTAGTGGATCGGTTGACGAAGGTTGCTCACTTCATCCCGGTGAACACTAATTACTCCGGCGCTAGACTCGCAGAATTGTTCATCTCTAGGATCGTCTGTCTGCATGGTGTTCCAAAGAAGATCATATCTGACCGAGAATATCAGTTCACTTCACGGTTCTGGGAGCAGTTGCATAACTCGTTGGATACGAAGCTGCGTTTCAGCACTGCTTATCATCCTCAGACAGATGGGCAGACAGAGAGGACCAACCAAGTGTTGGAGGATATGCTTCGAGCCTGCGCTATTCAGTATGGTACCAGCTGGGTCGGAAGTGCAGGACTCCGCTGTATTGGGATCAGATTGGCGAGAGGCAGATATTTGGTCCAGATATTGTTGAGGAGGCAGAACAGTTGGTACAGCAGGTGCGAGAGAACCTGAGGGTCGCTCAGACTCGTCAGAAGAGTTACGCGGATGTTCGTCGTCGAGATCTGACCTTTGCAGTGGGAGATCATGTGTACCTGAAGGTCTCGCCGATGAGAGGAATCCGCAGGTTTAATGTGAGAGGGAAGCTAGCCCCTCGATACATTGGTCCGTTCAAGGTGCTGGAACGGAAGGGTGAGGTAGCATATCGTTTAGAGTTACCTCCCAATCTCTCGGGAGTGCATGATGTGTTCCACGTGTCACAGCTGAAGAAGTGCTTGAGGGTGCCAGAAGAACAAGCACCGATAGAAGGGTTGGATGTGCAGGAAGATCTGACCTACACCGAACATCCGGTAAGGATTCTGGAGACATTTGAGAGAGTTACCAGAAACAAGAAGATCAAGATGTGCCGTGTTCAGTGGAGTCATCACACAGAGGATGAGGCTACCTGGGAACGAGAAGATGAGCTGAGGAAGACGTATCCCGATCTCTTTGCTAGCTAGCCTATCAGAATCTCGGGACGAGATTCCTGTAAGGGGGTAGGTTTGTAACACCCTAATATAATTTTCCCAAATTTTAATGAATTTATTTTGGCTCAAATAAAATTTCGATGGCTTTCTCTAATTTTATCTTGCATTTAAAGTAATTCTATGACACAAGAAAATAAAATTTATTATAGGATCAACTTGTTTGTGCATTCATGCTGGAGCATTGTTTATTTGTGTTGAGTGTATAGGGTTTGAATTCAAATTTATTTGAATTCAAATAGAATTGTTTCAATAGTTTGAGTGTAGAAAAGAAAAAGGAAAGGAGAAGAAAGAAAGGAAGGCAGCCCAACCCAGCAGCCTGGTCTGCTCTCCTTCCTCTCCTCCCTCCTGGGCCGGCCCTCTCCCCTCGTAGCCCATTTCCCCTCCCTCTTCTCTCCCCGCGTGAGCCACGCTCGGCCCAGTCTCCCTCTATCCCCAGCCCGAGCGCCCTCTCTCCCTTTCTCCCTCTGCCAGGCCGGTCCCACGCGTCAGCGCCCTCCCTTCCCTCTCCCTTGTTCCTTTCTTCCCCGACGCACACCTGCCACTCGAGATCTCCGGTGAGGCTTCCGCGCTGGGCCCGCACGCCAAGGGTGCTCCGCCTCCCTACAAGTAGGATCCCCAACTCCCTCTGTCTCCTACCCTCGCCGCTACAGCCGCCACTGAAGCCCTAGCACCGCCGCCCGCTTGCTCCGCCGTGCAGCGCCTCTGCTCCGTCGTGGGTCGGCCGCTCCGGTGCATCCCAGCCCCGGCCGAGGCTCGCAGCAGCTTCGCTGCCCCGCCAAGAAGCTCCTCGAGTCTTTCCCCCTCGACCCTGAGCCCTGTCGTGCGAGAATCGAGCCGAGGACCGCCGCCAGTATCCCACTCCGCCCCCGCAATTCTTCGTCGTCGGTGATCCCCGGACTCCACTAATCCCCCTAGCGCCTTCGCAGGACCCCCACACGTCGATCCACGGTGACCAGGAGCCCGGAGAGCCTCGGCAACACCCCTCCCCACGAACACCGACCCATCTCCGCCGCAGGATCTCACCGCCGGCCATCTTTCGCTGCAGCTCTGGCCACTGCAAGCCTTTGGTGAGCATCGCATCAACCCCCCCCCCCCAAAGCTTATGCGCTAGATGTCATAGCCCAGGACCCGCCCTAGCCCCTAGAACGCCGCTTGCCGGCGATGTCCGCCACCCCGAGCCGTGGGTCGCGAAGCCCGAGCCCCTCCAGGTCCAGCCGTAGCCCTAGATCGATTCCCTAAGCCGCTGTGTCGCTCCCTGACTTGAAGTCGTGAAGGTTGGGCCGCCAGCCCGCGCCCCTTTACTCCTGAGCCACCCAATCGCGATCCGACGCTCCTAAACAGAACGTACCGCTTCAGCCCGAACCTTTTGCTAAAGAGTCCCTGCCCTTCTGAGAAATCAACCCACGATCCACCTGTAGTTTAAGAATATTTGCAGATGGGTCCTATTTTATTCTTTTAGACCCCTCAGCTTCCTGGAATTAGTGCCCACTACCCTAGCCGTGAGTTTTAGCAAGTTAGACCTCAGATCTAGTCTTTAATTATGTTTAGGCCCTTAGTTTTCGCACAGAAACCCCTGGTTTTCCTGTTTTCTTACAGAGAGGCCCCTGGACCTTGTTTTAACCCTAGATTTCACATCTTAGCTCCGTTTTAGTCGGTTTTCACGCTCACGCGATCGTTGTAACGTGTAGAATAGTTCTATCATAGTTTAGTGTGCTGTTTTATGTAATGTTGTAATGTTTCTTATCTTTTGTCTTTGTTTGTATGTATGTGTATGTGTATGTGCTGGACCATGTTTTTGGCGTTGCAATCATGAGTAGACGCTGAGCCTTTGGACGAGTACCAGGAGCCCCTTTCTGCAGAGCAATTTGAGCAGCAGCAGGAGAACTTTGAGGAAGGCATGTATAACATGAACATTCTATCACTTTTAAATACAATTTCATACTGCATTTTAATTCTGTATGCCTATAAGGACTTCCTAGCCACCTTATCCTTTATATATAAATACCTTGGGTTGCATTTTGGTTAGTTGTGCTAGGTGCTGCGCTCTCACACCCCTCAGTCCTTTTTAATTAATTTGATTAATGGTTATATGCAACTTAATTCTGAGAGTGGCCCTCTGTGCTGTGTGCTTGAGCGGCTCACGTCTCGTTAAAAGATGTTTTTATAGAAACTTGGTTTAGGGGGCCAGCACGGTGCTTAGTGCTTGGTTGGCCACTCTCCATAAGGACCGGTTCATAGAGCGACAACCTGGGACAACCGCACACCCACAGGACTGGAATGGGACGGTCTTGACTTACTAATTAGGTCATTTTAGTTCGGGAGTAACTTACCTGCGGGGCAAGAGGGGTGGTAAGCTTTAATGGTCCCTGCTCCTCCGGCTTGGTCTGTGCTGTGTGCTTGTACCCCCGTGAGGTGGGCCCCATCGTTGCTGATCCAGAAACCTTAGTGGTTACACCTTACTAACGTGATCCTTTGTAACGGTCTCGTAGTGTGCTTGCTAGCCATCTCACCTAAGGAAGTGTGATGAACAACTAGCGTAGCTCACGACTTGTGGGTAAAGTTGTGCAACCTCTCGAGAGTGTAAAACTGATATATCAGCTGTGCTCACAGTCATGAGCGGCCAGATCCTCCGTCTGATTAGTGGGGTTCATCCTTGGTGGTTTGGCTTGGTTTCTCAGTAGTCTTATGCTTAATCTTGTTTAATTACTATGTAACTTAGGATATGGTAATTCATTCACTTGTAGTAATTAGCTTTAATAAAATTTGCCAAGATTAAAAGCTAATGCAGTTGAGTCAGCTAACCTTAGAGCCTCATAATTCGTGTTATACTTGTTGAGTACAAGTTGTGTACTCACACTTGCCTTCTCTACTCTTCTGTTCTCTCTGGGACATCTTCGACTGCTGCTCCGTACCCAGCGATGTGGAGGACTACATCAGCGGACTCGACGATTTCTAGGCGTTGTCTCCCAGCCGACGTCCCTGTGGCGCCCTGCTTTTCATGTATTCATTTTACGCTTCCGCATTGTTTGAACTGATTCTTGATTCAGTTGTAATAAAGATATTCATTATTAATTTATACATTTTTATTTCGAGATACGTGTTGTGATATCTCGATGATTCTGTTGTATATATGCGTGACTTGATCCTGGCGCATATATGATTGCTCGATTTATGTTCTTATAAATCGGGTGTGACATTTTCACATAATTTAATCCACACCAAACATTATTTCTATTAGTTTGTCCTATTTGATACCTAGGGTGTCACAACAGAAATAATTAATTAAAATTAATCATGAGTCTACTGAAATCCAATACAAACCACCAAAGATAAACCCCACTAATCAGACGGAGGATCTGGACCGCTCATAACCGTGAGCACAGCTAGTATACCAGTTTTACACTCTCGAGAGGTTGCACAACATTATCCATAAGTCGTGAGCTACACTAGTTGTTCATCACACTTTCTTAGGTGAGATGACTAGCAAGCGCCCTACGAGACCGTTACAAAGGACCATGTTAGTAAGGTATAACCGCTAAGGTTTCTAGATCAGTGACGATGGGGCCCACCTCACGGGAGTACAAGCACACAGCACAGACCAAGCCGGAGGAGCAGGGACCATTGAAGTTTACCACCCCTCTTGCCCCGCAGGTAAGTTACTCCCAAACCAAAATGACCTAATTAGTAAGTCAAGACCGTCCCATTCCAGTCTTGTGGTTGCGCGGTTGTCCTAGGTTGTCACTCTATGAACCGGTCCTTATGGAGAGTGGCCAACCAAGCACTAAGCACCGTGCTGGCCCCCTAAACCATGTTTTTAATAAAAACATATTTTAACGAGACATGAGCCGCTCAAGCACACAGCACAGAGGGCCACTCTCAGAATCAAGTTGCATATATCATTAATCAAATTTAATTAAAAAGGACCATAATGTGTGGGAGAGCGCAACACCTAGCACAACTAACCAAAATGCAACCCAAGATATTTATATAACGGATAAAAGTGGCTAGGAAATCCTTATAGGCACACAGTATTAAAATGCAGTATGAAATTGTATTTAAAAGTGATAGGATGTTCATGTTATACTTGCCTTCCTCAAAGTTCTCCTGCTGCTACTCAAAGGGCTCTGAAGAAGGTGGCTCCTGGTACTCCTCCGGTGGCTCAACGTCTACTCACGATCGCAACGTCCAAGCATGGTACACACAGGCACATACATGCAAACAAGGGCAAAAGATAAGAAACAGTATAACAATACAATAATACAACACACAAAACTGAGCTAAAGCTATTCTACACGTTACAACGATCGCGTGAGCGCAAAAACCACCTAAAACGGAGCTAAGACGCGTATACTAGGGCTAAAACAAGGTCTAGGAACTTTTCTATAAGAAAATAGAAGTTCCCACGGGGTTCTGCGCAAAAACTAAGGAGTAAAACAAAATTAACCTATAAACTTCACGGTTAGACTGCAAAACCACGCGTCCAGGGACGGCGGACCCTATTTCTAGAAAGCTCAGGGGCTTCAGTGTAAAACTAGGGGCTTAACTGGAATTATTTTCGAACTGCGCTGGACCGCGGGTTAATTCCGAAGAAACTCAGGGGCTCTTTACTAAAAGTGCTGGGGCGAACCGGTAACTTCTATTCTGGGCCACTAGATCTAAATCTAACGGCTCGGACCTAATCCAAACCACGAACCGGTATCTGCAGATCTGATCCGTTGGATCCCGATCTTGCGGCTTAGATCTGAACGAACCGCGATCTAATCGTGGGCGTTGGCTCGGGATCAGACGGCTCACGGGGCTTGGGCGCGCGGGGTGGCGGTGCTGGTCGCCGGAGAAGAGTTCCCGCGGCGGCGCGTGGCTCGGGCTCGCCGGACTTCACTGCAAATAGTGCTCCAGGGGTCAAATCGACCGGGCTCTGGGTCTGGCGTGATCAGCGCACCATCCGTGATCTTCCTGGGGTCAAAACGGGGCTCGGGGGTGCTCTGGGCTGTGCGTGCGGCGGCGGAGGTGGGTCTACACGGCGGTGCACGCCGGCGCGCGACGTTCCGGCCTAAGCAAGGGCTAAGGTCTACAACATCTAGCGCTAAAAGGACTAGGGGGACATGCTGATGCTCACCGAGGGCTTGGATTGACCGGAGAGGCAGCGCAAGGTGGTCGGCGGCAGGATCCGAGCGGCGGGGCCGGGCAGCGCTCGTGGGGGAGGTCGATGCAGGGTGTCCCCGAGCTTCTGATCCCCACGGGTCGGCTCGTGGTGTTCCTGCGGAGGTGCCACGGGGGTTAAGAGGGTCGGAGGGTAACCGGCGGCGAGGAATCGAGGGTGCAGAGCAACTCACCGGCAGCGGTCCTCGGGTGAAATTCCGGCGCTACACGGGTCGGGGTGGTGGATGGCGGGATTGGGGTGCTTCCTGGCGATGAGGCGAAGCTGATGCAAGCCTTGGCCGGGGCTGGGGTGCAGCGAGGCGGCAGGTCCACGGCGGGGCAGAGAGCTCGGTGCAGCAGAGCAAGGCGGCCGGTGCTGCTGGGGGTTCGGGGCGGCTGCAGTGCCGCGGTAGGGCACAGGGAGGGTTTAAGGGGCCAATTAAGGGAGAGGCCGGTGATTTGGGCGTGCATGCCCCGATGGGGATTGTGGCCGTGATCCGTGCGGGGGAAGCGGATCGTGCAACTGCTCGGCTCGATCCTGGCTCGGGGAAAGAAGCTTCTGGAAGGAGGGCATGCACGGGAGACTGGCCGGTGGGCTCGTGCTCGGGTGCGGGGTGGAGCGGGGCCACGTGCAGCGACGGCACGGCGGGGCGGGATAGAGGGAGCCAGCGCGAGGTAGAAGAAGGAAAGGAAGGAGGAGGCACCGACAGACGGGCCCGGGCTGTCAGAGGAAGAGAGGGAGAGCGCGGGCTGTGCTAGGCTGGGCTGGGCACGGGGTGGAGGAGGAGATGGGCTGCGAGCTAGCTGGGCCGCGTGTGGGAGAGGGAAGGGAGAATGGAATGGGCCGAGGGAAGGAATGGAGTGGGCTGCGCGAGGGAGACTGGGCCGCTGGGTTGGCCTGCTTCTCTATGTTCATTTCCTTTTTCTTTTTGAATCCAACTCAATCTATTTGAATTCCAAATCAAATTTGGATTCAAACTCCTATGCATTCACTCAAACAAAACTTATGCACCAGCATGAATGCACAAACATGTTGAACCTAAATAAATTTTTAATTAGTTGTGTAATTTAATTAAATTAAATGCAAGCTAGGCAAAATAAATCCTTAGAAAATTACTGGAGCCAAATTAAATTCATTATAAATCTCGGAAATTTTACATTAGTGTGTTACAAACCGACCCCCCTTACAGGAATCTCGTCCCGAGATTCAAATAGGCTAGCTAGCAAAGAGATCTGGATAGGTCTGCCTCAGCTCATCTTCTCGCTCCCAGGTAGCCTCATCCTCTGTGTGATGACTCCACTGAACACGGCACATCTTGATCTTCTTGTTCCTGGTAACTCTCTCAAATGTCTCCAGAATCTTCACCGGATGCTCGGTGTAGGTCAGATCCTCTTGCACTTCCAACCCTTCCAACGGTGCTTGCTCTTCCAGCACTCTCAGGCACTTCTTCAACTGGGAGACATGGAAGACATCATGTACTCCTGAGAGATTGGGAGGTAACTCCAAATGGTATGCTACCTCACCCTTCCGTTCCAACACCTTGAACGGACCGATGTATCTAGGGGCTAACTTCCCCTTCACGTTAAACCTGTGGATTCCTCTCATCGGCGAGACCTTCAGATACACATGATCATCCACCGCAAAGGTCAAATCCCGATGACGCACATCCGCATAGCTCTTCTGACGAGTCTGTGCGACCCTCAGATTCTCTCGTGCCTGCTGTACCAGCTGTTCTGCATCCTCAATAATATCCGGACCGAACACCTGCCTCTCGCCAATCTGATCCCAGTACAGCGGAGTTCTGCACTTCCGACCGTACAAGGCCTCGAAAGGAGATTTCTTCAGACAGGCCTGATAGCTGTTGTTGTATGAGAACTCTGCAACGGCAGGCATTTAACCCAGCTAGTACCATACTGAATAGCGCAGGCTCGAAGCATATCCTCCAACACCTGGTTGGTTCTCTTTGTCTGCCCATCTGTCTGAGGATGATAGGCGGTACTGAAGCGTAGCTTTATATCCAACGAATCATGCAACTACTCCCAGAACCGTGAAGTGAACTGAGATCCTCGATCAGATATGAGCTTCTTCGGAACACCATGCAGACAGACGATTCTGGAGATGTACAACTCTGCGAGTCTAGCACCGGAGTAAGTAGTATTCATCGGAATGAAGTGGGCAACATTCGTCAACCGATCCACTACTACCCATATAGAGTTGTACCCTTTCTGAGTACGAGGCAATCCAACAATGAAGTCCATAGTGATCTCCTCCCATTTCCACTCTGGAATCTTCAACGGCTGCAATAGACCTGCTGGCCGCTGATTCTCTGCCTTGACATGCTGACAAGTGTCACAGATTGCCACGTACTCTGCCATGGAACGCTTCATCCCATACCACCAGAATCGTTTCTTGAGGTCATAATACATCTTCGTGCTGCCCGGATGAATGGAATATGCTGTATCATGAGCCTCACTCAAAATCAGCTTCCTGAGATCCTTCACATCTAGCACACAAATCCGGCCCTTGTACCACAAGGTACCCTGATCATCCTCTCTAAAATGAGGTGCTTTGCCAATCTTGATCAGTTCGCGGATCTCCTGTAGCTTTTTATCTTCTTTCTGATGCTGCCTGATTTCTGCCTCTAGACTGGGTTCTGCCTCGAATGATGCACTCGAGGTGTGATGCAAGAAAGCTAGACTCAACTGCTCAAACTCCTTGCATAACTCCTGAGCATCTGAAAAGCCACGGCCATGTTAACATAGCTCTTCCTGCTCAGAGCATCTGCTACAACATTGGCCTTGCCCGGAAGATAGTGAATCTCCAGGTCATAATCCTTGACCAACACTAACCATCTTCTCTGCCGCATGTTCAGCTCATTCTGAGTGAAAATGTACTTGAGGCTCTTGTGATCGGTGTAAATGTCACACCTCTGCCCAAACAAGTAATGCCTCCATATCTTCAGAGCATGCACAACTGCGGCTAACTCCAGATCATGAATGGGATAATTCAGCTCGTGCCGGCGCAACTGCCGCGAAGCATAAGTTATAACTCTGCCTTCCTGCATCAGAACGCAACCAAGACCATCCCTCGAAGCATCACAATACACTATGAACCTCTTGCTCTGGTCTGGCAGAGTAAGGACTGGCGCCGTAGTCAACCTCTTCTTCAGCTCCTCGAAGGCCATCTGACGCTCATCAGTCCAGGAGAAATCCCACCCTTCTCTAGCAAGGAAGTCAAAGGCTTCGCAATCTTGGAGAAAATCTCAATGAACCTCCGATAATATCCTGCTAAGCCCAGAAAGGAGCGGACTTCCTTCACTGTCTGCGGCACCACGCAGTCAAGCACATCCTTCACCTTGCCGGGGCCCACCGCAATACCTCCCTTGGAGATGACATGACCGAGGAATGGACCTCGTCAATCCAGAATTTGCACTTGCTGAGCTTGGCATACAGCTTGTGCTCTCTGAGCCTCTGCAACACGAGCTTCAGATGCTTCTCATGCTCTGCCTCTGACTTGGAATATACCAGGATATCATCAATAAATATCACCACAAAGGTGTTCAGATAATCTATGAAAACCTTTTTCATCAGATACATGAAGAAAGCTGGAGCATTGGTCAGGCCGAAGGACATGACCGTATACTCGTATAGCCCATACTTGCAGGTGAATGCCGTCTTCGGGATATCCTCGGGACGAATCTTCAGCAGGTGATAACCCGAACGCAGATCAATCTTCGAGAATACACAAGCACCCTGAAGCTGATCAAAGAGATCCTCAATACGGGGCAATGGATGCTTGTTCTTGATCGTGACTGCATTCAGGTCCCGATAATCGACGCACATTCTTTTTGCACCATCCTTCTTCTCTACAAGCAATACAGGAAAAGCCCAAGGAGAGAAGTTGCAACGGATATAGCCCTTGGCTAGCAACTCGTCGATGGTCTTCTTAACTTCCTCATGCTCAACGGGTGCCATACGATAGGGCTGTTTAGCAATAGGATGTATGCCAGGCAAGAGATCAATAGAAAACTCAATGTCGCGATCAGGCGGCATACCTGGCAAATCATCCGGAAAAATGTCCGAGAATTCAGACACCAAGCGAATACCATCCGTGGGTCTAGCCTCCATCTGACAAAGAAATCCAGAGGGCTCCGAAGCACTGACTGCAACTTCCTGTTCGTCCGGTGCTGACAAGTGGATAGCCCTCTGAGCACAATCAATCATGACACCCCATCTAGCAAGGGTCTCCATTTCCAGGATCACATCAATACCCTTGGTGTCTAGCACCATCAGATTTGCGCTGAACTCTACCCCCCTTATGGCAACACTAGCTCTGGGGCAGAAGATATGAGACCTCAACTGCCCTCCTGGTGAAGATACTAACATGCACCTCATTAATGTGCTAGTACGAATACCATGATGCTCGACAAAAGACTGAGTAATGAAGGAATGCGTAGCACCAGTATCGAAAAGCAATGTAGCAGGGTGGGTATTAACCATGAACGTACCAATAACCACGTTGGGAGCCTCGGCCGCTGACTCGGCCGTCACGTGGTTCACCCTGCCTTGTGATGGCGCCTTGGGCTGAGTTGGGCGCCCCCGCTGTCCTGACTGCACCTTCCAGGGACAAGCGTTGGCATAGTGTCCCATCTCGCCACAGTGATAGCACGCCCATGGGAATGCTGGAGCCTGCTGTCCGGCAGGAGGAGTAGGCACTCCCTACCACGGAGCTGGTGGAGCCGGTGGAGCTGAGCATGCCGGAGGTGCTGGGAACCTCTGGCCGTGTCCCACCTGCTGCTGCTGCTGCTGCTGGGGACGAGGCGGGTACTGCTGCTGTCGCGGCTGGTACGTCGGAGGTGGCCTCTGCTGCTGCGGGTGCTGGTACCGAGGCCGCGTGTTGCTGCCAGACGTAGCAGGAGCCATCTTCCTCTTCTTGTCCTCAATCTCCCGGCGCTTGCGCTCGGTGTTGAGGGCGGAGTCAACCAGATGGTTGAAGTTGTTGAAGCGGTGGTTCATGAGCGCGTACTCAATGTGATCGTCAAGTCCCTCCTTGAAGCGCTCCTGCTTATCGCCATCATTGGTGACTTCAGCGGGGGCGTAGCGAGCGAGCGAGCTGGAGGAAGCGGTCACGGTACTCGGTCACTGTCATAGTTCCCTAAAATGATAAGTACCGGAAAAAGAAGGTGGAAATTACTCAGCATTTCCTATTTCACAGAAATAAACAAGGGTGGGCTTGAGTTCAAAAAGGAATTGCGGAAAGATTTTACTCTAATTTACCTGCTTAAGCGCAAGGAACTCCTTGTGCTTCATCTTCATCACTCCAGCAGGGATGTGGTGGCTTCTGAAATGCTCCCAGAACTGGACCCAAGTGAGGGCGTCACAGTCCCGAGCTGGGTAAGACTCCCACCAATCGAGAGCGGAGCCTCACAGCTGCCCTGCTGCGTACAGAACTCACTCCCTGTCGTCGCACTGAGCGACATCCAACTGGCGCTCCACCGAATGAAGCTAGTCGTCCGCCTAAAGTGGATCAGCCACATGGGAGAACGTCAGCGGGTGACCCCTCAGAAAGTCCGCACGCCTGTCGCGGGGCTGCTGCGGTGGAGGAGGTGGCGGCTGAGTGTGGATCTGCTGCAGAGTCTGAACGGTGTTGTTCAGAGTGGCCATCATTTGCATCTGGAGCTGGAAGAACTGCTCCGGAGTCAGGGGTAGAGGTATCGGCATCGGCATCGGCTGGCCGGTACTCTGGTTGTTCTGCCTCTGCTGGCCAGAACCAGTGCCGGTGCTCCTGGTGTTCACCATATGTTTGCAGCAGAATGAAGTTTATAAGAGACAGATATTGTACAATTCTGGAAAGAAAACTCTGACAGGATAAAGTAGAGAGTAAAGAGGGTACGGTTTTACCCCCAACTGTCTATCTCAGTTTTATTACTCAATTCAAGTCGGCATTAAAGTTGATTTGCATGAGCAAGTTTAACTTCTAAACTATACAATCATCCAAAAATCCAAATCAAACATTTTGCACAATCACAAACACTCAATATTCAAACATTAGCCGAGTTTATCACACCACTCGACTAAAACAAACAGGCGCTCTAGCGTATTTTTCTTTTGCAAGGCATCCTAGGCTTATGTGGACATACAGAAAATTGCAGGCCAACGTCTACGGAAGGGACCAGACTAATTCTCGGAAAGGACAAGTGAGAGAACTAGCAAATCGAAGTTTAGAACTCAAGGAATAGAAGCAGAAATGAATTTTTGAGTTTTGCGGAAGCAAGGCAAGAGAAAAGAAGTCCTTAGACTCGACCTTTTCTATCTAGGCTTCATCCTACAGTCGACATAGCTCTGATACCAATTCTATCACACCCGATTTATAAGAACATAAACCGAGCAATCATATATGCGCCAGGATCAAGTCATGCATATATACAACAGAATTATCAAGATATCACAACACATATCACGGAATAAAAGCGTATAAATTGTAAATGAATATCTTTATTACAACTGAAACAAGAATCAGTTCAAGGAGTGCGGAAGCGTAAAATGAATACATGAAGAACAGGGCGCCACAGGGATGTCGGCTGGAAGACAAACGCCTAGAAATCGTCAAGTCCGCTGATGTAGTGTCACACCCGATTTATAAGAACATAAATCGAGCAATCATATATGCGCCAGGATCAAGTCACGCATATATACAACAGATTATCAAGATATCACAACACATGTCACGAATAACATTAATATAAATCGTAAATAGATCATGAATAAATTGTTTCATTACAACCGAATCAAGAATCGGTTCAAGAGTTGCGGAAGCGTAAAAGAGATACATGAAGAACTGGGCGCCACAGGGACGTCGACTGGGAGACAAACGCCTAGAAGTCGTCGAAGCCACTGACGTAATCCTCCACGTTGCCGGGCACTGAGCAGCAGTCGAAGATATCCGAAGTAGAACAGAAGAGTAGAGAGGCAAGTGTGAGTACAAACTAGTACTCAACAAGTATAACACGAGCATGAGGCTCTAAGGTTAGCTGACTCAACTGCATTAGCTTTTAATCTTGGCAAACTTTTATTAAAGCTAATTACTACAAGTGGATGAATTACCATAACCCAAATTGCATAAGAATTAATCAATATTAATTAAGAACTACTGAGAACCATCCAAACCCAAAACCACCCGGGGAATCGCCCTCGTCAAAGGTTGATAACCCCACTAATCAGACGGAGGATCTGGGCCGCTCATGACTGTGAGCACAGCTGATATATCAGTTTTACACTCTCGAGAGGTTGCACAACTTTACCCACAAGTCGTGAACTACGCTAGTTGTTCATCACACTTCCTTAGGTGAGATGGCTAGCAAGCACACTACGAGACCGTTACAAAGGATCACGTTGGTAAGGTGTAACCGCTAAGGATTCTGGATCAGCGACGATGGGGCCCACCTCCGGGGGTACAAGACACACAGCACAGACCAAGCCGGAGGAGCAGGGACCATTGAAGCTTACCACCCCTCTTGCCCACGCAGGTAAGTTACTCCCGAACCAAAATGACCTAATTAGTAAGTCAAGACCGTCCCATACCAGTCTTGTGGTTGCGCGGTTGTCCCAGGTTGTCGCTCTATGAACCGGTCCTTATGGAGAGTGGCCAACCAAGCACTAAGCACCGTGCTGGCCCCCTAAACCATGTTTCTAACAAAACATCTTTTAAGGACGCACAAACCACTCAAGCACACAGCACAGAGGGTCGGCTCCAGAATTAAGTTGCATAAGACCATTAATCAAATTAATTAAAAAGGACCAAGATATGTTGTAGCGCAGCAACCTAGCACAACTAACCAAAATGCAACCCAAGGGATATATATGAAGGATATAAAGGTGGCTAGGAAATCCTTATAGGCATACAGAATTAAAATGCAGTATGAAATTGTATTTAAAAGTGATAGGAAGTTCATGTTATACTTGCCTTCCTCGTACTCTCCCGGCTGCTGCTCGAAGTGCTCGGAAGACGGCTGCTCCTGGTACTGGTCCAAAGGCTCCGCGTCTACTCACGTTCATCAAACATAGCCCACACATACACACATGCACAACAAGAACAAACTATAAGAAAACAGTACAACATTACATGGAAACAGCACATGAAGCTAGCCTAGAACTAATCTACGCGTTACAACGATCGCGTGGATATAAAGAACACCTAAAACGGAGCTAAAACGCGAAAACTGCGCTTAAAACAGGACCCAGGGACCTATTTGTAAGAAAAACCTAACTTCCAGGGGCTTCTGCACAAAAACCGAGGACTAAAACCTAATTAAAGGCTAGACACAGGGGCTAGCGCGTGAAAACGCCACACATGGACTGCGGGTTCAAATTCCAGAAAGCTCAGGGGGTCAAACGGAAGGAAAAGGACCTATCTGCGATTATTTTTGACTCACGGGTGGACTGCGGGTTGATACTCGAAAAGAACGGGGGCTCTTTAACAAAAAGATCAGCCCGAACCGGTATCTCCTGTTCTGGGCCCTCGGATCTTGATCGTGCGGCTGGGATTAGATCCACCAAGCGAAGGGGTACGCATGACTCTCGACCGTCAGATCCAAATCCGACGCTCCCGTCTCTCTTTTCTCTCAGATCTAATGCAGCGCGCCGGATCTAGGATGGGCGGCTCGGATTTAAAACGAGGGGCGAACCGGTACGGGGAACGCTCGGCCGCCAGATCGCGATCCTACGGTTTTGGACCACCCTCAGCTCGATCTAATCTTACGCGTACAACACCGATCGGACGGTCAGGAGAGAAAGGCCGCGGGGTGGCGGTGTTGCTCGCCGGAGCGCGGTCTCCGCGGCGGCGCTTCGCCGGTGACGACCGAACTTGGCCGTCCGGGCTTCGTTTGGCTCGGGATCACGCTGTGGAGGAAGCTGGCGGTACGGGTAATCCACCCGGGCTATCATCGTGGCGGGTCGGGGCTCGGGTGGGCGATCCCCGCGGCGAGGGCGGCTCGGGGCGGCGAACGCGCCGGCGTGCGCGCGTTCCGGGCTCTACGGCGGCCTAAAGGCTACGGCTTTTGGTGCAACACGGTCAGGGAGAGAAGGGGAAGCTTACCAAGGGCTCGGGGCGGCCAGATCTGCGGCGGAGGGAGGAAACCGACGGCGACCGGCGGAGGAAGCGGGGCGGCGCTCGCGGACAGCTCGGTGTGGTGCTCCTCCCGGCCTGCTGGTCCACCCAATCACCACGTGCAGGCCCTGTGAAGGTGTAAAGGGGTTTAGCGGGGTCGTGGCGCGCCGGCGGTGAGGAATTGGGCGGCGGCGTGCGACTTACCCGCGGCGGAGGGGGAAGGAGGCCGGTGGTGCTAGGGTTCTGGGTGGCGGCGGGGTTAGGGCACGGGTAGGTGGGGGTCGCAGGGCCACTTAAGGGTGGACGTCGAGCCTCGGCGTGCGGGCCCAGAGGGAAGAATCGCCGGCGGAATCGGAAGCCGTTGGGCGCCGGAGAAAACAGAGGAAGGGGAGAGAAAGGGAGGTGGGAGATGACGCTGACATGCGGGGCCCGCGGTCAGAGAGAGAAAGGAAGGGAAGGGAGAGCCAGCGCGCGGCTCGGGCTGAGGGGGAAAAGAAGATGGGCCTGCTTGGCCCACGCGGGAAAAGAGAAGGAAAGAGGGGAGAGCTGGGCCCGAGGGGGGGAAAAGAGAGAGAGAGGAGTGGGCCGGCTGGCTAGGCTCCTTTCTATTTCCTTTCTTTTTCTACACTCCACCAATTCAAACAATTCTACTTGAATTCAAATACAATTTGAATTCAAACCTATACACTCAACACAAACAAAAATAATGCACCAGCATGAATGCACAATCAAGTTGATCTTATAATAAATTTTATTTTCTTGCGTTATAAATTGCTTTAAATGCCACAAAAATTTAAGAAAAGCCTGGGAAATTTATTTAAGCCCGAATAAATTTATTAAAAATTGGGGGTATTTACCTTAGGGTGTTACAAACCTACCCCCCTTACAGGAATCTCGTCCCGAGATTCGGATAGGCTAGCTAGCAAAGAGATCGGGATATGTCTTCCTCAGCTCATCTTCTCGCTCCCAAGTAGCCTCATCCTCCGTGTGATGACTCCACTGAACACGGCACATCTTGATCCTCTTGTTCCGGGTGACTCTCTCAGATGTCTCCAAAATCTTCACCGGATGCTCGACATAGGTCAGATCCTCCTGCACATCCAGCCCTTCTATCGGTGCTTGCTCTTCTGGCACCCTCAAGCACTTCTTTAGCTGAGACACGTGAAATACATCGTGCACTCCTGAGAGATTTGGAGGCAACTCCAAACGATATGCCACCTCACCTTTCCGTTCCAACACCTTGAACGGACCAATGTATCGAGGAGCTAACTTCCCGCGTACATTAAACCTGCGGATTCCTCTCATCGGCGAGACCTTCAAATATACATGATCACCCACTGCGAAGATCAAATCTCGACGACGAACATCCGCATAGCTCTTCTGACGAGTCTGAGCGACCCTCAGATTTTCTCGCACCTGCTGTACTAGCTGTTCGGCCTCCTCAACAATATCCGGGCCAAACACCTGCCTCTCGCCAATCTGATCCCAATACAACGGAGTCCTGCACTTTCGACCATACAGAGCCTCAAACGGGGACTTCTTCAGACTGGCCTGATAACTGTTGTTATAAGAAAACTCTGCATACGGCAGGCATTTATCCCAGCTGGTACCATACTGAATAGCACAGGCTCGGAGCATATCCTCCAACACTTGGTTGGTTCTTTCTGTCTGCCCATCTGTCTGGGGATGATAAGCGGTACTGAAGCGCAGCTTCGTATCCAACGAATCATGCGACTGCTCCCAGAACCGTGAAGTGAACTGAGATCCTCGATCAGATATGATCTTCTTAGGAACACCATGCAGACATACAATCCTGGAGATGTACAACTCTGCGAGTCTAGCACCGGAGTAAGTAGTGTTCACCGGAATGAAGTGAGCAACCTTCGTCAACCGATCCACTACTACCCATATAGAGTTGTACCCCTTCTGAGTACGAGGCAAGCCAACAATGAAGTCCATGGTGATCTCCTCCCATTTCCACTCTGGAATCTTCAATGGCTGCAATAGGCCCGCTGGCCTCTGATGCTCTGCCTTGACACGCTGACAAGTGTCGCAGATAGCCACGTACTCCGCAACGGAACGCTTCATTCCATACCACCAGAATCGTTCCTTCAGGTCGTAATACATCTTCGTGCTACCCGGATGGATAGAATATGCGGTATCATGGGCCTCACTCAGAATCAACTTCCTGAGATCTGCTACATCCGGCACACATATACGACCCTTGTACCACAAGGTACCCTGATCATCCTCTCTGAAATGAGGGGCCTTGCCAATCTTGAGCAACTCACGAATCTCCTGCAACTTCTGATCTTCCTTCTGATGCTGCCTGATCTCTGCCTCTAGAGTGGGTTCCGCCTCGAACGATGTACCTGAGGTGTGATGCAAGAAACCCAGACTCAACTGCTCAAACTCCTCGCATAACTCCTGAGGCATCTGAAAAGCCACGGCCATGTTAACATAGCTCTTCCTGCTCAGAGCATCTGCTACAACATTAGCCTTGCCCGGATGATAGTGAATCTCCAGGTCATAATCCTTGACCAACTCTAGCCATCTTCTCTGCCGCATATTCAGCTCACTCTGCGTGAAAATATACTTGAGGCTCTTGTGATCGGTGTAAATGTCACACCTCTGCCCAAACAAGTAATGCCTCCATATCTTCAGAGCATGCACAACTGCGGCTAACTCCAGATCATGAGTGGGATAATTCAGCTCGTGCCGGCGCAACTGCCGCGAGGCATAAGCTATCACTCTGCCTTCCTGCATCAGAACGCAACCAAGACCATCCCTCGAAGCATCACAATACACTGTGAACCTCTTGCTCTGGTCTGGCAGAGTAAGGACTGGCGCCGTAGTCAACCTCTTCTTCAACTCCTCGAAGGCATTCTGACGCTTATCAGTCCAAAAGAAACCCACGTCCTTCTCCAGCAAGGAAGTCAACGGCTTCGCAATCTTGGAGAAATTCTCGATGAACCTCCAATAATAACCTGCTAAGCCCAGAAAAGAGCGGACTTCCTTCACTGTCTGCGGTACAACCCAGTCAAGCACATCCTTCACCTTTCCGGGGTCCACAGCAATACCTCCCTTGGAGATAACATGACCGAGGAACGGAACCTCGTCAATCCAAAACTCGCACTTGCTGAGCTTGGCATACAGCTTGTGCTCTCTGAGCCTCTGCAACACAAGCCTGAGATGCTTCTCATGCTCCGCTTCTGACTTGGAATATATCAGGATATCATCAATAAATATCACCACAAAGGTGTCCAGATAATCCATGAAAACCTTGTTCATCAGGTGCATGAAGAAAGCCGGAGCATTAGTCAAGCCAAAGGACATGACCGTATACTCATAGAGCCCATACTTGCAGGTGAATGCCGTCTTCGGGATATCCTCAGAACGAATCTTCAGCTGGTGATAACCCGAACGCAGATCAATCTTCGAGAATACACAAGCACCCTGAAGCTGATCAAAAAGATCCTCAATACGGGGCAATGGGTGCTTGTTCTTGATGGTGACCGCATTCAGATCCCGATAATCGACGCACATTCTCTTCGCACCATCCTTCTTCTCTACAAGCAATACAGGAAAAGCCCAAGGAGAGAAACTGCGACGGATATAACCCTTAGCTAGCAACTCATCGACAGTCTTCTTAACCTCCTCATGCTCGACAGGAGCCATACGATAGGGCCTCTTAGCAATAGGAGCTGTGCCAGGCAAGAGATCAATAGAAAACTCAATGTCGCGATCAGGCGGCATACCTGGCAAATCATCCGGAAAAACATCCGGGAATTCAGACACCACGCGAATACCATCCGTGGGTCTAGCCTCCATCTGATGAAGAAATCCAGAAGGCTCTGTAGCTCCAACAGTGATCTCCTGACCATCCGGTGCTGACAGAAGAACAGTCCTCTGAGCACAATCTATCCGGACTCCCCACTTAGCGAGAGTCTCCATCCCGAGGATCACATCAATGCCCTTGGTGTCTAGCACCATCAGATTCGCACTGAAATCTACCCCCCTTATGGCCACACTGACTCTGGGACAGAAGATATGAGACCTCAACTGTCCTCCCGGTGAAGATACTAACATGCACCTCTTTAATGTGCTAGTAGGAATACCATGATGCTCAACAAAAGACTGGGTGATGAAAGAATGCGTAGCACCAGTATCAAAAAGCACTGTAGCAGGATGGGTGTTGACCATGAACGTACCAATAACCACGTTAGGAGCTTCGGCTGCTGACTCGGCCGTCACGTGGTTCACCCTGCCCTGAGCTGGGGCCTTGGGCTGTGCTGCACGTCCCTGCTGTCCTGCCTGCGCCTTCCGTGGGCAGACGTTGGCGTAGTGCCCTGGCTCGCCGCAGTGGAAGCACACTCGCGGGAATGCAGCGGTCTGCTGCCCGGCAGGAGGAGTAGGCACTCCCTGCCTCGGAGCTGGTGGAGCCGGAGGCGCTGGAAGCCTCTGAACTGGTCCTGCCTGCTGCGGAGGACGAGGTGGAAACTGCTGCCGCTGCTGGTACTGCTGGGGCGGCCTCTGCTGCTGCTGCTGTGGATGCTGATAGCGGGGATGAGTGTTGCTGCCCGAAGAGGATGGAGCCATCTTCCTCTTCTTATCCTCAATCTCCCGGCGCTTGCGCTCGGTGTTGAGTGCAGCATCAACCAGCTGGTTGAAGTTGTCGAAGCGGTGGTTCAGCAACGCATACTGGATGTGATCATCCAGTCCTTCCTTGAAATACTCCTGCTTATCGCTGTCACGGGCGACGTCAGCAGGGGCATAGCGAGCCAGCTGAAGGAAACGGTCACGGTACTCCGTCACCGTCATAGATCCCTGAAACAACGAACACAGATAACAAGGATGGAATCGCTCAATGTGTTAGGTGTTACGAAAGAAATCAAGGATAGATCAAGCTCAAAAGAAATGGTAGGGAATTCCGTTAAATTTTACCTGCTTAAGGGCACGGAACTCCTTCTACTTCATCTTCATGATGCCCTCAGGAATGTGATGGTTCCTGAAATGCTCACGGAACTGGTCCCACGTGAGAGCATCACGATCCCGAGCTGGGTAGGACTCCCACCAGTCAAGAGCGGAGCCTCGCAGCTGCCCTGCTGCGTAAAGGACTCGCTCCCAGTCGTCGCACTGCGCAACAACCAACTGGCGCTCCACCGAGCGAAGCCAGTCGTCCGCCTGGAGTGGGTCCGTGGCGTGAGAGAAGGTCGGCGGGTGACCTCTCAGGAAATCCGCACGCCTGTCACGGGGCTGAGGCGGCGTAGGAGGCGGTGGCTGAGCATGGATCTGCTGCAGAGCCTGAACGGTGTTGTTCAGGGTAGCCATCATCTGCATCTGGAGCTGGAAGAACTGCTCCGGGGTCAGTGGTGGCGGCATCGGCAGCGGCTGGCCAGTATTCTGGTTGTTCTGCTCCTGCTGGTCAGAACCGGAACCGGTGCGCCTGGTGTTCACCATCTGATTGCAACAAACGGAATTTATGAGAATAAGATATCGTGCAGCTGCGGAAATGAACTTCGGAAGGAGATGTCAGAAAGAAAGGAATATAGGTTTTACCCCCAACGTTCTAACTCAATTTTATTATTTAGTTCAAGTTGGGTTAGGTCGATTTGCATGAACAAGTTTAACTACTAGCCTATGCAGTCAACCAAAACTCCAAATCAAACATTTGCACAATAACAAACATTCAATATTCACAACTTAGTCGAGTTTTCCACACTACTCGACTAACACACTCGTTCTAGCGTATTTTCCATCGGGACGGCCCTACTTATAGCTTATAAGACTAGGCGACTCAGGCCAACGTCTACGGAAAACTCAAGCTACTTTCTCAGAAAAGGCGGGGAAAACAGCAAATCGAGGGCTTAAGACTCAAGGAATAGAAGCAGAATCATGATGGTTGAGGATTCGCGGAGGCAAGCAAGCGAACAGAAGTCCTAAACTCGACCAATTCTACCTAGGCTTCGTCCTACAGTCGACACGGCTCTGATACCAATCTGTCACACCCGATTTATAAGAACATAAATCGAGCAATCATATATGCGCCAGGATCAAGTCACGCATATATACAACAGATTATCAAGATATCACAACACATGTCACGAATAACATTAATATAAATCGTAAATAGATCATGAATAAATTGTTTCATTACAACCGAATCAAGAATCGGTTCAAGAGTTGCGGAAGCGTAAAAGAGATACATGAAGAACTGGGCGCCACAGGGACGTCGACTGGGAGACAAACGCCTAGAAGTCGTCGAAGCCACTGACGTAATCCTCCACGTTGCCGGGCACTGAGCAGCAGTCGAAGATATCCGAAGTAGAACAGAAGAGTAGAGAGGCAAGTGTGAGTACAAACTAGTACTCAACAAGTATAACACGAGCATGAGGCTCTAAGGTTAGCTGACTCAACTGCATTAGCTTTTAATCTTGGCAAACTTTTATTAAAGCTAATTACTACAAGTGGATGAATTACCATAACCCAAATTGCATAAGAATTAATCAATATTAATTAAGAACTACTGAGAACCATCCAAACCCAAAACCACCCGGGGAATCGCCCTCGTCAAAGGTTGATAACCCCACTAATCAGACGGAGGATCTGGGCCGCTCATGACTGTGAGCACAGCTGATATATCAGTTTTACACTCTCGAGAGGTTGCACAACTTTACCCACAAGTCGTGAACTACGCTAGTTGTTCATCACACTTCCTTAGGTGAGATGGCTAGCAAGCACACTACGAGACCGTTACAAAGGATCACGTTGGTAAGGTGTAACCGCTAAGGATTCTGGATCAGCGACGATGGGGCCCACCTCCGGGGGTACAAGACACACAGCACAGACCAAGCCGGAGGAGCAGGGACCATTGAAGCTTACCACCCCTCTTGCCCACGCAGGTAAGTTACTCCCGAACCAAAATGACCTAATTAGTAAGTCAAGACCGTCCCATACCAGTCTTGTGGTTGCGCGGTTGTCCCAGGTTGTCGCTCTATGAACCGGTCCTTATGGAGAGTGGCCAACCAAGCACTAAGCACCGTGCTGGCCCCCTAAACCATGTTTCTAACAAAACATCTTTTAAGGACGCACAAACCACTCAAGCACACAGCACAGAGGGTCGGCTCCAGAATTAAGTTGCATAAGACCATTAATCAAATTAATTAAAAAGGACCAAGATATGTTGTAGCGCAGCAACCTAGCACAACTAACCAAAATGCAACCCAAGGGATATATATGAAGGATATAAAGGTGGCTAGGAAATCCTTATAGGCATACAGAATTAAAATGCAGTATGAAATTGTATTTAAAAGTGATAGGAAGTTCATGTTATACTTGCCTTCCTCGTACTCTCCCGGCTGCTGCTCGAAGTGCTCGGAAGACGGCTGCTCCTGGTACTGGTCCAAAGGCTCCGCGTCTACTCACGTTCATCAAACATAGCCCACACATACACACATGCACAACAAGAACAAACTATAAGAAAACAGTACAACATTACATGGAAACAGCACATGAAGCTAGCCTAGAACTAATCTACGCGTTACAACGATCGCGTGGATATAAAGAACACCTAAAACGGAGCTAAAACGCGAAAACTGCGCTTAAAACAGGACCCAGGGACCTATTTGTAAGAAAAACCTAACTTCCAGGGGCTTCTGCACAAAAACCGAGGACTAAAACCTAATTAAAGGCTAGACACAGGGGCTAGCGCGTGAAAACGCCACACATGGACTGCGGGTTCAAATTCCAGAAAGCTCAGGGGGTCAAACGGAAGGAAAAGGACCTATCTGCGATTATTTTTGACTCACGGGTGGACTGCGGGTTGATACTCGAAAAGAACGGGGGCTCTTTAACAAAAAGATCAGCCCGAACCGGTATCTCCTGTTCTGGGCCCTCGGATCTTGATCGTGCGGCTGGGATTAGATCCACCAAGCGAAGGGGTACGCATGACTCTCGACCGTCAGATCCAAATCCGACGCTCCCGTCTCTCTTTTCTCTCAGATCTAATGCAGCGCGCCGGATCTAGGATGGGCGGCTCGGATTTAAAACGAGGGGCGAACCGGTACGGGGAACGCTCGGCCGCCAGATCGCGATCCTACGGTTTTGGACCACCCTCAGCTCGATCTAATCTTACGCGTACAACACCGATCGGACGGTCAGGAGAGAAAGGCCGCGGGGTGGCGGTGTTGCTCGCCGGAGCGCGGTCTCCGCGGCGGCGCTTCGCCGGTGACGACCGAACTTGGCCGTCCGGGCTTCGTTTGGCTCGGGATCACGCTGTGGAGGAAGCTGGCGGTACGGGTAATCCACCCGGGCTATCATCGTGGCGGGTCGGGGCTCGGGTGGGCGATCCCCGCGGCGAGGGCGGCTCGGGGCGGCGAACGCGCCGGCGTGCGCGCGTTCCGGGCTCTACGGCGGCCTAAAGGCTACGGCTTTTGGTGCAACACGGTCAGGGAGAGAAGGGGAAGCTTACCAAGGGCTCGGGGCGGCCAGATCTGCGGCGGAGGGAGGAAACCGACGGCGACCGGCGGAGGAAGCGGGGCGGCGCTCGCGGACAGCTCGGTGTGGTGCTCCTCCCGGCCTGCTGGTCCACCCAATCACCACGTGCAGGCCCTGTGAAGGTGTAAAGGGGTTTAGCGGGGTCGTGGCGCGCCGGCGGTGAGGAATTGGGCGGCGGCGTGCGACTTACCCGCGGCGGAGGGGGAAGGAGGCCGGTGGTGCTAGGGTTCTGGGTGGCGGCGGGGTTAGGGCACGGGTAGGTGGGGGTCGCAGGGCCACTTAAGGGCGGACGTCGAGCCTCGGCGTGCGGGCCCAGAGGGAAGAATCGCCGGCGGAATCGGAAGCCGTTGGGCGCCGGAGAAAACAGAGGAAGGGGAGAGAAAGGGAGGTGGGAGATGACGCTGACATGCGGGGCCCGCGGTCAGAGAGAGAAAGGAAGGGAAGGGAGAGCCAGCGCGCGGCTCGGGCTGAGGGGGAAAAGAAGATGGGCCTGCTTGGCCCACGCGGGAAAAGAGAAGGAAAGAGGGGAGAGCTGGGCCCGAGGGGGGGGAAAAGAGAGAGAGAGGAGTGGGCCGGCTGGCTGGGCTCCTTTCTATTTCCTTTCTTTTTCTACACTCCACCAATTCAAACAATTCTACTTGAATTCAAATACAATTTGAATTCAAACCTATACACTCAACACAAACAAAAATAATGCACCAGCATGAATGCACAATCAAGTTGATCTTATAATAAATTTTATTTTCTTGCGTTATAAATTGCTTTAAATGCCACAAAAATTTAAGAAAAGCCTGGGAAATTTATTTAAGCCCGAATAAATTTATTAAAAATTGGGGGTATTTACCTTAGGGTGTTACATGTAGTCCTCCACTTCACCTGGTACTGAGTAGCATGTGACACTCAGGTATTTAGCTTGGTCACACATTAAAGTCTTGGTATGCTCGTATGTTTAAAATATGGCAAATGTGTATTTTATGTATGCAACATTATGGAAGAAGTGATGTTTATGTAATTAATATTAACTAAAGGTCCTTTTATGCAAATTGGATGGAGATGAGGGAAAAGTTTAAAAGTATAAGGGTTATTTTGCAAAAAGTAGTATCTGTGGTTAAATTGCAAAAATATATGTGAAATTACCATAGGGTGTATGTGCAAAAGTAATTTTACTTAGGGATTTACATAAAATATGAAATTATTACTAATTCTAGGTTATTTCCAAAACTATTGCTCAAATGTAGATGAACCTTAAAGAGAAGTTGTAGAGTTTGAAAAACCATGCACTTTTGCTTTTTGGACCATCTTCATTTGAGCATTGGTTTAAAAGTTGTAAGTCCTTTTCAGTTAAGTCCCTGCTTTTCTCTGAATTTGCAAAACAGACCCTGGTTCAGTTCATCCCCTTCTCCCTCCTGGCGCCTCTGTTTTCCCCCTGCTCTGCCTCCCCTGTTCCTCTGCCGCCGGCGTAATGCGCCGCCCTGGCTCACCGCCGGCCATCTCCTGTGCCCCTTCCCCCGGTCCACGCGTCGCCCCTCTGCTCGGCCACCGCTTCACCCCCCCCTTGCTGGCGTTTTGCCCGCGCGCCACGGCGCCTGCAGCACTGCCGCGCCGCTCTGGCCGAACCGCCGGCGCCGCCTCCCTATCCTGTGCTCAGCTGTGTGCTCTCCCTCATCCATCCCCTAGAGGAGCCGTGCGTGCCCTTCAAGGTCCAGCCGTGCTCCTCCCTCTGTGGAATCTCCCTCTCCTCCTCCCGGTGAACCACAACCCCGAAGCGCCGCCGCCCTTTTGCTGCCGGAAATCCTCACTACCCGCGCAGCCCCACCCCGATTCCACCGGCCCAGAACCTCCCCACCTCCTCCCCTTGCTCCACGTCGTGACCCACACCAGCCCCGACCCCTCCTCCCGCCGGAATTGCTCCACCCCGAGCCGCCCCTCCATTTGCGCCGCCGAGCTCGGCTCTACCGTCGGCAGCTCGTCTCGCCGCCTCTCCGACCAAGCCAAGTATGGAAATAGTTCCCCCGTGCTCCAGTGTTGCTCGTGCGCGCTTTAGGTCTCCTTGTTCGCCGGCCGTTCGCCGGGAACGGCGTCGCGCCGCCACGGCCGCCGCCTATTCTCGCCGTCGGTGGGAATTTCTTTATACCCGTGGAGTTCTCCTTGGCCCTTTGTGTTCCCCACCCCCTAGTGGTCGTGCTTGACCGGCCCCTCACCGCCGGCGACCTCGCCGCCGGTGGGAACGCACCGGAGGCCGAGCCTCCAGCCATGTCGGGGCCGGGCAAGGACCCTTTTGCAATTAGGAAGTTTAGTCTGAGGGCCCGGATGTAATTTTACCGAGACCCCCCCCTAAGGTTTCTATTATTTCATGTGTATGTGTTCTCTGCTTTGCAAAATTCATAACAATTCATAGAAAAATCCAAAAATAGCAAAACTAGTTTTGTTAGAAAATAGATTTCAAACTCTATGACTTTTGTTAATAGAGTTGAGTTTGAAACAAAATATTTCTACCTGTGTTTTAAATCAAAGATTAAGGGGTAATGTACACTTAACATTGTCATTTCATGTTTGATTACTTATGAAACTTTGCATAAAATGTTCTATGAATTCTAAATAACTTTGTGCAAGCTACAAACTTAACTTTGATTTAAACTTAACCTCTTTTATTTTGAAACTTTTAAATTTGAAATAAACCCAATATATAACCTTTCTCCAATTAGAATCTTTCATTATCCACTAATATGATATTTTATAATGTTAATGTATAATCAAATCTCTATAATCTTTTATTTGAAAGTTTTGAATTCAAATTTTAGTCCATTTCAAATTTAATGCAAATATTTTAGCTTCTATTACAATAAACTTTACCATATCTATGGTGTTTAAATCTAAAACCTCTTTAGTTTACGTATGATTGTGTGCTATTTGGGTGAGTTATAATATTTGAACTGTGAAATTCTAAAATTAAATTCTACCTTATTTACTTTTTTTTGCATCTCATATAGAGTCAACGACACTCGACGACGGGGACTACGAATTGGTCTTAGGGCAAGACCAAGGCTTTTCAGAAGATCCAGCACAAGTCGTCGAAGGACTAACTGAAGCTCCGAACCCGAGTTCGGAAACCTCTGACTCTCCTACCCCCACCCTCACTTCAGAAGGCAAGCCCCGGACATATCCCACTACTTTATTTACACTACAATTTATGTCTATCTATATTATATCTTGCATTAAGTCTAGGAATTGAAGTGCAACCCTAGATGCATGAATCCTAGGAATCCAATGTAATGCTCCTGAGTCCTTATCGGATAGATGCTCCGCTAATAGGACCGGTAGAAGTCGGGTGATTTCCTGTCACTCGCGCGATATAGGAGTTGCATGTTTACATTTCTGCAACCACTATAAGGATGACGGACAGGGTCATGTGCTGTGTCATGACCTGGAAGTTTACCCTGTCTGTTTCGATGAAAAGTTTTAAGGCCGAAATGTTTGGTAGTGGTGGCTAAGTTTTTGAAAGTACTAGCCACATGCCGCGAAATATGGTAAGCGGTAAGCCTAGTACCCGATTGGCCCGGCAAATGGACGCGCTCCCACCACTCAACTTTTATTTTATGTTTACACGCACCGACGTGTGGGAGTACGTTCTGCAAGGCAGACAGGAATAAGGGTTTTGTAGTCGCGCTACAGACGTATGTCCTGTACACATTGGGTGTGCGTACGGTCCTGCAGTCGCTTGTGGTGGCCCCGATCCATAACCCGGAATATGAGGGAAACGGTTGCTTGGAACACCCTGTCGGTACTCCGAGCGTGTGGGTTAGGTTTACCTTGCAAGGTTAAATTCGATTCGAATCGTCCGCCTCTCACGAGGATTGAGACTGCTTATCCCTTCTGCCACATTGAGTAAGAAGAGGAACTAATGATAGATAATCTTGTTGAATGATAATCACTACCTTGCTTGCTTAGTGTAGGTGCTAATCTAGAATAATTACTCAACTAGAAGATGAAGGCTAAAACTTGAAAATAGTACATACTCTTTGTTACTTTTCAGCTGAAAATAAACCCAGAGCCTTACAAAGCCTGCATGGGTCTAGTTACGGGCTAAGTATACCCAGCCCCGGGTAAGCCTTGCTGAGTACTAGAATACTCAGCCTTGCTAATGTCTGTTTCAGGTATAACCTTTGAGAATCCCACGGACAACCTTGTGTGGCCAACGTCCGTTTCTTTTGGCTGGTCCGTGGAGTGGGACCCGTCCCCGGCCGGCACAGACCCTCCGGAGTGACACCAGGCCCTGGGCTAAGCTTGATGTTCGCCTTCGCGACGTGTGTAGCCGTGTAAAACTTTTTCTTCTGCTGTGAGTTTAGACAAGCAGTTACACTTGTCAGTTTGAACATGGTTTGTATAGTTTTACTTAGCTTTGAACTCAGTTTGTAATAATGTATATATGGTTGTAAATTAAAAAGTTGATGAGCTATTCTGTATTGTGAACTCGCCTTCGTGCGAGGTAAACCTGCTTCGATCCTGCTGAACCGTGGTTGTATCGGGCGGAGACCCGACAGACCAAAGGATTGTTCCGTTTGAAGTGCGTTGGGCTGATTACAGTTGTACGGCGATCAATAGCGCACTTGAGCCGGAATAATTCGAGCGGTTCTGCCACAGCTGGTATCAGAGCTGTAGGTTTATCTTTACATCTAGAATAGCTCTTAAAAGGTGTTTTCTGGATAAAAGTTTGCCAACAAATGAAATTACAAAGTACGTTGGATCCGTTAAGGTTGGTGATTAGAACGTAAAGCCCTAAGGGTTTATATGGGAAAATATCAGGTGGCTAATAGTATCTATATATGTATAGATAGTTCTGACTTGCAGCACTACTTTTCGTCAAAACTTAAATTCCTGCACAATCCAACCTTACTTCCTGTAACGACATCTACGTACGGAGGTAAGAAGGTAAGGATCCTCAGCCAACTGAGAGAGCTTGGCCTTCCCGTCGGTAATGCGAACCGAACGCTGTTTCTCAAGCAGTGGCCTACTTGAGATGCTGCCAATATACCAACTTAGGTTGATTATATTGGGAGTATATGGTTCGGCGCAGGGTATGGCGATCGCTGTTCATACCCCCGAATTTTGCGGTACCCCCCGTGAATACGTTGTTTCGATAACGTATGTTAACGTTGTCTGTACGGCGGTAATTGTACAGATGCTGTTTCTATAGTGAACAGTAATGTTTGGGGACGCTTTCATGTCGTGCTGCCATGAAAGGTTCATGAGATATTTATATATCTGTGTGTTCTTCTGCAGGTACACTAACCACGTTTACGCTATTAGGATGCGTAGGGTTTACCGACTAGTTATATATAGTGAGAGACGTATGGTTATGCCACCGGAATTAACTACGTAAGTCCGAAAATATTCGGCAGTTGTTTTGGTTGTGAGGACGAGTAGCGCGTGCATGCATCTTTTGTCAATAAAAGAATTTCATATATGATGGATATGTTGCTTGTATTTGGAATGTGTTAATGATGAGTTAAGGATAGCTTTAAGTTGGGTATCTTATATGGGATCTTAGCTTGCCATCTGATTTCCAGCCTTTGCTGTTAACAGAATTGGTTATCTTGATCTGTTTATCTTGTACTTTCCTAACAAGATAACAAGTTTTACCATTTGCATCCTGGTCGCAGATGGCAGCACCTTCCAATGTTTTCTGGGATCCGGAAGGGCATCTCCACACTAATGCCCTTCACTGGGAGGGTTTTCCCCGCTTGCTATGGGAATCTTTGCAGGCTTTCCATTATACAGAACCCCCTCAGTATGACGCTGTTGAACATGTGGAAGACGGAATTCATAGGGCCCATGTCAGGATGATTATACCTCAGCATCCTTTCCGTTCACAATGGCAGCCTATTGAGATCAGCACGATGGGCTACAGAATTGTGGACACTATTGAAGCAGCGGCCCTAGAAGCCATTTATGCTTTTTGCAGTCAACACCCCGAGGAGGTTGTAGGACAACCTATTGGTTTGTTTGCCACCACAGATCCTAGTGAAGTGGAGCGAGACCTCGGAACAATTCCTGAAAGTCATAGACTGGAAGGTCCACCAGAAGAAGTAGTGCAAGGAATGAGGCGTTATACGGGCGTGCAATACCACTATCACATGCTGCTACGCCGTGAGATAGGCCATCTGATTACTGCTGCGCGAAGTTTCCATGGGGACGCTGCCAGATACTTCACCCAGGCAGACCAACTTCAAGCAGTGGTAATTGAGAAGAATGGAATAATCGCTACTCAAAACGAGACCATCCATCATCGTGAAGATCAGATCAACGAGAGTGATCACATAATCACTCAGCGGGATACTGTTATTGAATTTCTACAGGCACAAGTTCAAGATCTGATCCTTGCAGTGGATGATGCTCAAGCTCAGATTGAAGAATTGCAGCAGCCCCCGATTCCTCCCGTTGCACCTGCAGCACCTGAGGCTGAAGAAGAAGATCCAGAGGAGATTGAAGGAGTCTCAGAACTTGATTCTGAGCATGGAGACCCTGTCATCAGTCCCCATCATTCCTCTTTTGGTAGCCAGTCATCAGTGGGAAACCTTGATGACTTTTAGCACGTCACTCTCCTTGTTGTAGCTGGAAGTAACCTAGGTGGTGTGTAGTTTACCTAGTTATAAAGCCACTTGTTGTATGTGTGGCATGTACTTTTAGGTAAGAGTTTGTAACAGTTTGAGTGTGTGGATGTAAGATGTAAGGATATTAATATCTATGTAGCAATCCAAATCTTGAGTTTTGGTTATCCTATTCAATATCGGTGCATCTGTTACAAATGGATTGAATGGAATATATGTATTACATTTCCATCTGATAATTGCCTATTATCTGAAATTGGAGCAAGATTATGGCTGATAATGGATGTCTCCTTTATTTCAGATGGTTGGAGCTACTCGTGGAACCCCGGAAGGATTCCGGGCAGGTCAACCTGGTAGTTCTCAACAACCACCACCGCCACCTCCAAACTTGGCCGAGGTTATGGCCCGGCAGACTGAGCTTCTTAATCAACTTGTGCAAGCTCAGATGGGCCATTTTCAGCAGCAACCTCGAGGCCGAGGAGAACCTCTATCGGCCACTTATCAGGACTTTCTCAGCACCCAGCCTCCTTTATTCCATAAGGCCGATGAGCCTTTGGATGCAGATGCCTGGTTGCGGACTATCGAGTCTAAGTTCGCTTTACTGTCAGCTCCATGTTCAGAGGAGAACAAGGTGCTTTTCGCAGCCCAGCAACTCCGAGGCCATGCACGTCTTTGGTGGGATCAGTTTCATGCAATGCAACCCGCCGAACACGTGGTCATTTGGGATGAGTTTCGGACTGCCTTTCGAGCACATCATATACCAGCAGGACTCATTGAGCGGAAGCTCAATGAATTTTTGAATTTGACTCAAGGTACCCGCACTGTCACCCAGTATGCGCAAGTTTTCAATCACTTGTGCCAGTATGCGGGATCACATGCGGACACTGATGCCCGCAAATGTGATCGCTTCCGTCGAGGCCTAAACACCAAGCTCAAAGAATGGTTGAATTTAGTGAAGGCCAACGATTTCAATGAGTTGGTCAACATGGCCATTACTCAGGAAGATTGCATCGCCGCCCATAGAGCGGAAAAGAAACGAAAAGCACCCACAGGGCCTACAACTCCACAGTCGCCACGGTATCGGTTGGTTCCAAGCAACGCTCCTCGAGCTCCGCCTCGAGGCAATTTACCCGGCAGATGGGTAGCCCGACCTCCCCAGCAAGCACAATTCAACCGACCACCGCTGCCCCAAACTCAACAACAACCCCAACAAGGTCTGCGGCCGAGCTTTCTGCCAGCTACTCCAGGAAACAACAATAATCGTTGTTTCAATTGCGGAAGCCCGTCCCACTTCATTAAAGATTGCCCTCAACCTAGGAAATCATTCCAAGGGCAAACATCTAATCCAAACTACAAGGGCAAGGGTAAGAGACAAGTGGTGCAGGTCCGACAAGGGAGGGTGAATCTCACCACACTCTCCGAACTCCCTGAAGGGGCACCAATACTGACGGGTACACTTTCTATCAACCATTACCCTGTTACTGTTCTTTTTGATACTGGTGCCACCCATAGTTTTATCAATACAAAGTTAGGGACTAAGATAGGCTTGGAAATTTGTCCTGTTAATGGGATATATGTGATAACAACTCCTGGTGGTAATATCTCTGCCAATCACATCTGTAGAGGCGTACCAATTCAAATGGGCAACCATCTGATGAGGGCAGATTTATTATTGTTAGACCTAAAAGGAACGGATGTTCTTTTAGGAATGAATTGGATGACCCAGTACCATATATCCATAGATATCCCTTCCCGCATGGTGGAGATAGGTTCATTCGAGAACGAACCTACTCTTCTTTATCTCCCACCATCGAAGTCGTTCAACTCTTACACCTATGCCGTATCTGGGGTCAAGCTAGAAGATATTCCAGTCATCTGTGAATATCTAGATGTATTTCCGGATGACTTACCCGGAATGCCCCCAGACAGAGATATCGAGTTCATTATAGAACTCCAACCTGGTACAGCCCCTATCTCTAAGAGACCTTACCGAATGCCTCCTAATGAGTTGGCTGAATTAAAAACCCAACTCCAAGATCTCTTAGACAAAGGCTTCATTCGTCCAAGTGCATCACCATGGGGTTGTCCAGCCTTATTTGTGAAAAAGAAAGACAATAGCTTGAGGCTATGTGTCGATTACCGTCCTCTCAATGCGGTGACTATCAAAAATAAGTATCCTCTACCCCGCATTGATATCCTTTTTGATCAATTAGCCGGAGCCAAGGTGTTTTCTAAAATAGATCTTCGTTCCGGCTATCATCAAATTAAGATTCGACCCAGTGATATTCCAAAAACAGCCTTCTCCACTCGATATGGTCTATACGAGTATCTTGTCATGTCATTTGGTCTCACTAATGCCCCAGCCTATTTCATGTACCTAATGAATTCTGTCTTCATGCAAGAGCTCGACAAGTTTGTCGTGGTCTTCATTGATGACATCTTGATCTATTCTAAAACTCCAGAAGATCATGCTAAGCATCTTCATGTCATCCTTCAGCGATTAAGAGACCACCACCTGTATGCCAAATTCTCTAAGTGTGAATTTTGGTTAGATACAGTCAAATTTCTGGGCCATACCATTTCTGGTGATGGAATATCCGTCGATCCCAGTAAAGTACAAGAAGTGATGGATTGGAAACCCCCGACCTCCGTCCATCAAATTCGTAGTTTTCTCGGTCTAGCTGGCTATTATCGCCGTTTTATTCCTGACTTTTCCAGAATAGCCAAACCTATGACCGAACTACTAAAGAAAGGTGTGAAATTCTCCTGGGATCAAAAATGCGAAGATGCGTTTCATCTTCTTAGAAATCATCTTACGACGGCTCCAGTCTTAGCTCAACCAGATGTTTCAAAACCTTTTGACATCTACTGTGATGCATCAGGAACTGGACTTGGTTGTGTACTTATGCAAGACAACCGAGTAATTGCATATGCATCACGAGCACTTAGGGTTCATGAACAAAACTACCCTACTCATGATCTTGAGCTTGCAGCCATAATTCATGCCCTAAAGATCTGGAGACATCATTTGATGGGCACGAAATGCCACATCTATACTGATCATAAAAGCCTCAAGTACATCTTTACCCAGGCAGATCTGAATATGAGGCAAAGACGCTGGCTAGAACTAATCAAAGATTATGATTTAGAGGTACACTATCATCCCGGCAAGGCTAACGTTGTTGCCGACACCCTCAGTCGCAAGGCACATTGCTCCTGCTTGTCCGTTGAAGCGTTCAACGAGACTCTCTGTTGGGAAATGAGAAAGCTCAATCTAGAGATCATTTCCCAAGGTGACTTAAACCATCTTTCGGTTGAAGCCACACTTAGAGATAGTATTGTTCTAGCGCAACAGTGTAATAAAGGGATCAGAATCATTAAACAGAAGATAAAACAAGGAGAAGGGAAGTATAAATGCTTCCGAGTTGATCCTAAAGGGGTTTTATGGTTCAACGAACGTATTGTTGTACCCAGGGACCATAAGCTCCGCAGGCAAATCATGGACGAAGCCCACTTGTCCAAATTCTCTATACATCCCGGCAGTACGAAGATGTATCAGGATCTGAAACAGAACTTTTGGTGGACTCGTATGAGGCGAGAAATTGCCAAATATGTGTCGGAATGTGATATCTGCCAAAGAGTCAAAGCCAGTCATTTGAAGACTGCTGGTATCCTTCAACCCCTAACTATTCCCTTATGGAAGTGGGAGGATATCAGTATGGACTTTATTGTTGGCTTGCCCAACACTTCTCGGAGGCATGACTCTATTTGGGTAATCGTTGATCGATTAACCAAGACTGCACATTTCCTTCCCGTGCATACCACATATAATGCCAAAAGGTATGCCGAGATTTATCTAGATCAAATTATTCGACTCCATGGAGTACCTAAAACGATCATTTTAGATCGTGGAGCACAATTTGTTGCTAGGTTCTGGGAGCAGCTCCATGATGCTCTTGGGACTAAATTAATTCGAAGCTCCGCCTATCATCCCCAGACGGATGGGCAAACTGAGCGAATAAACCAAATTCTGGAAGATATGCTCAGAGCTTGTGTACTCCAATTCGACAAAAATTGGGATAAGTACTTGTCACTAGCAGAATTCTCTTACAACAATAGCTATCAGACAAGTATTAAAATGGCCCCCTTTGAAGCATTATACGGTCGCCGATGCCGAACTCCTTTAAATTGGTCGCAAACTGGCGAGCGTAAAGTTTTTGGGCCCGATTTAGTTGAGGAGGCAGAGGATAAAGTCAAGTTTATCCAAGACAATCTAAAGGCCGCCCAATCTCGACAGAAAAGCTACGCGGATATACGAAGAAGACCGTTACAGTTTCACGTCGGAGACTTCGTATATCTTCGAGTATCTCCTATCCGAGGTGTTCAAAGGTTCGGTGTAAAAGGGAAACTTGCTCCTCGATACATCGGACCCTTTGAGATCCTTGAAATCTGTGGACCTGTAGCTTACCGTCTCCAACTTCCACCTCAATTAGCGGCCATCCATAATATCTTTCATGTATCCCAACTTAGAAAGTGTGTTAAGATCCCCACCGAAATCATCGATTCCCAAGCTATCGAAATCGAACCAAATCTGACCTATCCGGAACATCCCATCAGAATCCTTGACACTAAAGAGAGAAGTACTAGAAGAGAGACCACCAAAATGTATAAGATTCAATGGAACCATCACACAGAGGAAGAGGCAACATGGGAAACCGAATCTTATCTCCAACGCAACTTTCCCGATTTCTCCCAAACCAATCTTCGAGCTTGATCTTCTTATCCTATCCTGCTTCGGAATCTCGGGACGAGATTCTTTTTAGAGGGGAAGGCTGTGACACTCAGGTATTTAGCTTGGTCACACATTAAAGTCTTGGTATGCTCGTATGTTTAAAATATGGCAAATGTGTATTTTATGTATGCAACATTATGGAAGAAGTGATGTTTATGTAATTAATATTAACTAAAGGTCCTTTTATGCAAATTGGATGGAGATGAGGGAAAAGTTTAAAAGTATAAGGGTTATTTTGCAAAAAGTAGTATCTGTGGTTAAATTGCAAAAATATATGTGAAATTACCATAGGGTGTATGTGCAAAAGTAATTTTACTTAGGGATTTACATAAAATATGAAATTAGTACTAATTCTAGGTTATTTCCAAAACTATTGCTCAAATGAAGATGAACCTTAAAGAGAAGTTGTAGAGTTTGAAAAACCATGCACTTTTGCTTTTTGGACCATCTTCATTTGAGCATTGGTTTAAAAGTTGTAAGTCCTTTTCAGTTAAGTCCCTGCTTTTCTCTGAATTTGCAAAACAGACCCTGGTTCAGTTCATCCCCTTCTCCCTCCTGGCGCCTCTGTTTTCCCCCTGCTCTGCCTCCCCTGTTCCTCTGCCGCCGGCGTAATGCGCCGCCCTGGCTCACCGCCGGCCATCTCCTGTGCCCCTTCCCCCGGTCCACGCGTCGCCCCTCTGCTCGGCCACCGCTTCACCCCCACCCCCTTGCTGGCGTTTTGCCCGCGCGCCACGGCGCCTGCAGCACTGCCGCACCGCTCTGGCCGAACCGCCGGCGCCGCCTCCCTATCCTGTGCTCAGCTGTGTGCTCTCCCTCATCCATCCCCTAGAGGAGCCGTGCGTGCCCTTCAAGGTCCAGCCGTGCTCCTCCCTCTGTGGAATCTCCCTCTCCTCCTCCCGGTGAACCACAACCCCGAAGCGCCGCCGCCCTTTTGCTGCCGGAAATCCTCACTACCCGCGCAGCCCCACCCCGATTCCACCGGCCCAGAACCTCCCCACCTCCTCCCCTTGCTCCACGTCGTGACCCACACCAGCCCCGACCCCTCCTCCCACCGGAATTGCTCCACCCCGAGCCGCCCCTCCATTTGCGCCGCCGAGCTCGGCTCTACCGTCGGCAGCTCGTCTCGCCGCCTCTCCGACCAAGCCAAGTATGGAAATAGTTCCCCCGTGCTCCAATGTTGCTCGTGCGCGCTTTAGGTCTCCTTGTTCGCCGGCCGTTCGCCGGGAACGGCGTCGCGCCGCCACGGCCGCCGCCTATTCTCGCCGTCGGTGGGAATTTCTTTATACCCGTGGAGTTCTCCTTGGCCCTTTGTGTTCCCCACCCCCTAGTGGTCGTGCTTGACCGGCCCCTCACCGCCGGCGACCTCGCCGCCGGTGGGAACGCACCGGAGGCCGAGCCTCCAGCCATGTCGGGGCCGGGCAAGGACCCTTTTGCAATTAGGAAGTTTAGTCTGAGGGCCCGGATGTAATTTTACCGAGACCCCCCCCCCTAAGGTTTCTATTATTTCATGTGTATGTGTTCTCTGCTTTGCAAAATTCATAACAATTCATAGAAAAATCCAAAAATAGCAAAACTAGTTTTGTTAGAAAATAGATTTCAAACTCTATGACTTTTGTTAATAGAGTTGAGTTTGAAACAAAATATTTCTACCTGTGTTTTAAATCCAAGATTAAGGGGTAATGTACACTTAACATTGTCATTTCATGTTTGATTACTTATGAAACTTTGCATAAAATGTTCTATGAATTCTAAATAACTTTGTGCAAGCTACAAACTTAACTTTGATTTAAACTTAACCTCTTTTATTTTGAAACTTTTAAATTTGAAATAAACCCAATATATAACCTTTCTCCAATTAGAATCTTTCATTATCCACTAATATGATATTTTATAATGTTAATGTATAATCAAATCTCTATAATCTTTTATTTGAAAGTTTTGAATTCAAATTTTAGTCCATTTCAAATTTAATGCAAATATTTTAGCTTCTATTACAATAAACTTTACCATATCTATGGTGTTTAAATCTAAAACCTCTTTAGTTTACGTATGATTGTGTGCTATTTGGGTGAGTTATAATATTTGAACTGTGAAATTCTAAAATTAAATTCTACCTTATTTACTTTTTTTTGCATCTCATATAGAGTCAACGACACTCGACGACGGGGACTACGAATTGGTCTTAGGGCAAGACCAAGGCTTTTCAGAAGATCCAGCACAAGTCGTCGAAGGACTAACTGAAGCTCCGAACCCGAGTTCGGAAACCTCTGACTCTCCTACCCCCACCCTCACTTCAGAAGGCAAGCCCCGGACATATCCCACTACTTTATTTACACTACAATTTATGTCTATCTATATTATATCTTGCATTAAGTCTAGGAATTGAAGTGCAACCCTAGATGCATGAATCCTAGGAATCCAATGTAATGCTCCTGAGTCCTTATCGGATAGATGCTCCGCTAATAGGACCGGTAGAAGTCGGGTGATTTCCTGTCACTCGCGCGATATAGGAGTTGCATGTTTACATTTCTGCAACCACTATAAGGATGACGGACAGGGTCATGTGCTGTGTCATGACCTGGAAGTTTACCCTGTCTGTTTCGATGAAAAGTTTTAAGGCCGAAATGTTTGGTAGTGGTGGCTAAGTTTTTGAAAGTACTAGCCACATGCCGCGAAATATGGTAAGCGGTAAGCCTAGTACCCGATTGGCCCGGCAAATGGACGCGCTCCCACCACTCAACTTTTATTTTATGTTTACACGCACCGACGTGTGGGAGTACGTTCTGCAAGGCAGACAGGAATACGGGTTTTGTAGTCGCGCTACAGACGTATGTCCTGTACACATTGGGTGTGCGTACGGTCCTGCAGTCGCTTGTGGTGGCCCCGATCCATAACCCGGAATATGAGGGAAACGGTTGCTTGGAACACCCTGTCGGTACTCCGAGCGTGTGGGTTAGGTTTACCTTGCAAGGTTAAATTCGATTCGAATCGTCCGCCTCTCACGAGGATTGAGACTGCTTATCCCTTCTGCCACATTGAGTAAGAAGAGGAACTAATGATAGATAATCTTGTTGAATGATAATCACTACCTTGCTTGCTTAGTGTAGGTGCTAATCTAGAATAATTACTCAACTAGAAGATGAAGGCTAAAACTTGAAAATAGTACATACTCTTTGTTACTTTTCAGCTGAAAATAAACCCAGAGCCTTACAAAGCCTGCATGGGTCTAGTTACGGGCTAAGTATACCCAGCCCCGGGTAAGCCTTGCTGAGTACTAGAATACTCAGCCTTGCTAATGTCTGTTTCAGGTATAACCTTTGAGAATCCCACGGACAACCTTGTGTGGCCAACGTCCGTTCCTTTTGGCTGGTCCGTGGAGTGGGACCCGTCCCCGGCCGGCACAGACCCTCCGGAGTGACACCAGGCCCTGGGCTAAGCTTGATGTTCGCCTTCGCGACGTGTGTAGCCGCGTAAAACTTTTTCTTCTGCTTTGAGTTTAGACAAGCAGTTACACTTGTCAGTTTGAACATGGTTTGTATAGTTTTACTTAGCTTTGAACTCAGTTTGTAATAATGTATATATGGTTGTAAATTAAAAAGTTGATGAGCTATTCTGTGTTGTGAACTCGCCTTCGTGCGAGGTAAACCTGCTTCGATCCTGCTGAACCGTGGTTGTATCGGGCGGAGACCCGACAGACCAAAGGATTGTTCCGTTTGAAGTGCGTTGGGCTGATTACAGTTGTACGGCGATCAATAGCGCACTTGAGCCGGAATAATTCGAGCGGTTCTGCCACATTCGGCCAATAGGATACGCGGCAAGTTCTTCTGGATGTTGGTCGCAGAAAATGTTGATAGCTTCAAGGGCTGCTGCTTCTATAGTGTCAACGAGGCGGAGACCAACCACATTAATCTTGATGGCTTGCCACAGAGAATGAAAAGGATGTTGAGGGATAGTTATCTTCACTCTGCACCGAGGAACACCCTCTTTACTATACTCAACTCCATCATATTGCGGGGGCTCGGTGTAGCAAAATAACTAAAGTGACTCCCACAAAAGACGTGGAAAACCCTCCCAATGCAAGGCATTGGTATGAGCATGTCCCTCGTGGGTCCCAAAAGATCTTTGGAAATTCCGCCAACTGAAGCAAGAATTCAAATGGTGAGATTGAAGGTTTTCAACAAATAGTTGAATAGACTGGGACAATAAAGGTGAGTTAGATGCATGGGATGGCTGGAATGCAACTACCCTGCCGAGAACTCACAAGGTAAATGGAACGAGACAACCGATTCTAGTAATAGTAAAGGCTGGAAATGAGATGGATGATATAGATCTTGAGAATGAAACAATAGATGCCGAGACACTCAACTAAGGCTGTCGCAAGGATCATATCGAGACTGCACTGGGGATAGACAACACTCTAGATGTTCTTAAAAGAACAACACATTCAATGCATTCACATTGTTTGATCATGGATTATGCATACACGTACTACTCGACCTCACAACAAAAAACAACTGCCAAATATCTTTGGACTTATGTGGTTAATTTTGATGGCACAATACATACGTCTCTCTCTATAATAACTAGTCGATAAATTCTATCCGTCTTAACCTATTAATCGTGGTTAATGTACCTGCAGAAACCACAGTTGTATATCACGAACCTTTCATGCCAGCACGTCATGAAAGCGTCCCCAAACATTACTATTCACTATAGAAACAGTATCCGTACAATTTCCACTGTACGAACGACATTAACATATGTTATGTCTGCAACGTATTCACAGGGTACCGTATAAAACGGGGGTATGAACAGCGATCACCAGACCCTGTGCCTAACCATATACTCCCAATATAATCAACTTATCGTTGGTATATTGGCAGCATCTCAAGTAAGCCACTGCTTGAGAAACAGCGTTCGGTTCGCATCATCGACGGGAAGGCCAAGCTCTCTCAGTTGGCTAAGGATCCTTACCCTCTTACCTCGTCGTCGAATGCGTCATTACAGAATATAAAGTTGATTATGCTTGAAAGTAAGTTTTTACAAAATGTAGTGCTGGAAGTTAGAGTAGTGATCTCCCATATATATATATATTAGTAGGCACCTGATAACTCCCATATAAATCCTTAGGGCTTTATGATCTAAGCACAAACCTTAACGTCCAACATAATTTGTAAACTCTTTTGTTAAACAATTTTTATTCTGAAAGCATTTTTAAGAGCTGCTGCAATCCTGGGTACCCTTATATCTCTGGTACCGGCTGTAAGCGTAAACCTACAGCTCTGATACCAGCTGTGGCAGAACCGCTTGAATTATTCCGGCTCAAGCGCGCTAGTTGTCGCTAGGTAGGCGACAGAAGCTCGACGCACTTCAAACGGAACAACTCATTGATGTGTTGGGTCACTGCCCGATTCAACCACGGTTACACAGGATCGATGTAGGTTTACCTCGTACGAAGACGAGTCTAGCCTTACAACAGCTCGCAACTTTTACACCACAGGATAATTAAATATTATTACACAGAGGTTTTGTTTCATCCTAACTAATACAAATTTATACAAGTATTATTCGAAACTTCAAGTTTACCAGATAGTATTCAGAGTTAGCAGCGGAATAACAACGCGACTACATGCGTCGCAGAGGTAGACACCACACTCAGCCCAAAGCATGGTGTTACTCCAAAGGGTCATTGCCGGCTGGGGAAAGATCCCATTCCACGAACCAGCCAAGCGGAACAGTGCCGGGCCAAGTCAGACTATCCTCTTGAATCACGACCGACATACCTAAAAACCATATCACTAGCAAGGCTGAGTATACTAATACTCAGCAAGACTTACCCGTCATTGGGTATACTTAGCCCATAACTAGACCATGATAGGTTGAACGGCTCTAGTTTTCTTTTGCTGAAAAGCAACAAAGAGTATGTCCTTACTTTCATATATTAGCTTTCAGATTCTAGTTTCTTTTAACCATTCTAGGTGAGCACCTATACTAGTCAAGCAAGGTATATATTAAGCATACATCAAAATTATTCCATTAACTGTTATTGTTATTACTCTATGTGGCACAAGTATCAAGCAGTCTCAATCTCCACGAGAAACGGACGATTCTGAATCGAATTTTATAACCTTGCAAGGGATCCTAACTCACACGCTCAGAAACTTAACTTTCCGGGCAACCATTCCCCTCATATTCCGGGTCGTGGAACAGGGCCACCACAAGCGACTGCAGGACCATACGCACATCCAATGTGCAAGACGTACATCTACAGCGTGACTGTATGACCGTACTCCTGTCTGCTATGCAGAATGTATTCCCACCCGGTGCGTGTGTGTGACAAAAACCAAAATTCGAGTGGTGGGGTAAGTCCATTTGCCGGGCCAATCAAGTAATAGGCTTACCGCGTACTATATTTACGGTATGTGGCTAGTATTTTCAAACACTTGACCACGACTACCACACACTGCGACCTTATCAAACTTAAATCAACACAGATAGGGTACTCTTTCCAGTCATGATATCGTATATAACCTCGTCCGTTATCCTTGATGAGGACATCACTAATATGGTCGTATCCCTTGATGAGTTGCTCTGATACCCAACTGATGCGAACCCGTTAGGGTTTGTTCCCGATCTTTCGGTGAGAGGGGATGGGGTGGATGTAGACGATGTTCACGGCCCGACTACAGCCTTCCAAGGAAGTTGCGGCTTAGCAACCGATACACCACCTCCAATGGCTGCCGCGATCTTGTGGAGCGCAACACCCGGCCACTAGGGCACTCGTCCTGCAAGCAATCGAAGAACAAGCAAGAACAAGTAGAACAAGCAACTCAATTGCAAATGTGGAGATAAGAACCAATCTGAAATCACAAGGGTGGGGTTCTGAATCGAGTAGAACAGATGGTCTAGCCGACACACACGTCTACAAGCAAATAGCAATGGCTAAACTTTCAACAAAACAAAACCCAATCCATTTGTGGTGGCTATGGAGGTATATGAGAGAGTACAGGATGACCAGGATGTGGTGGAGGTCGACCCTAAACCCTAGGACACGTCCCTGTTGGGCCCCACTTGATACACACCCCATCGGGCCAAAATCAGGTGATGCGGCACCGTGGACAGAAAAGGTCTTTGTAGTAAATCAACGATTGCAGCCCCATCGGAGAAGATATGGACATGAGTCCAGATCCATATGAAAGTAGACTTTATAAGCTTTCTACGAAGTCCAAGAACTCCCCATCGGAGTCCGTATGAAGTCGTGACAGCAGTTACAACTTGGTTCTGTCCTGCAGTCCGAATCCAACATCCAAAACATGTTGGATTTGGACTCTTCCTTTCCTTACACAAAAAGTGACATGGTGGCCTCGGGGACAACATTGGGAAGACTTGGGCTTGGTCCCCAATCTATTTCTTTGGTTCTCCATGTTTTCCATGTAATTTCCACACACGGCTTTATCCAGTCAAGTAATTCTGAAAACGAGAATGCACAGAAATCATAGTGCAGCATTAATTGTTCAAATATATCAAATTTAATCTTGATATGGAGTTGATTCACCTTTGGATAAGAAGGCACTAATATGGTCGTATCCATGCTAGTGATGTCCTCATCAATCCTTATAGTGATTGCAGAAAGATAAACAATCAACTCCTAGATCGCGCGAGTGACAGGAAATCACTCGACTTCTGCCGGTCCTATTAGCAGAGCATCTATTCTGTAAAGTCTCAGAAAACACTTACATAGGTTCCTAAGTTTCATGCATCTAGGGGTTTCATTACAACTCCTAAAATTTAATGCACAATATAGATATATAACATAATAAGTGCATAATTTGGAAAACTGGGTTATGCACCGGGCTTGCCTTCCTGGGTGAGGCTGGGGTTAGGAATGTCAACAACTTCGGAA